>NC_142797.1:56347703-56447703 GCF_049724085.1 Artemia sp. Qi Xiang Cuo | reverse complement strand
CCTAATATACGTAATAAAAATATACGAATATAGAAGTTCGTTACGGATGTTAATTCATAAGTTACGTATATTTATTACTAATAAAAACGTTCGTAAATAAAATTAAAGAACTTTCGAGAAAGTAAAATTGATACGCATTTTTTTCTTTTTTTATTATTATTCCTGTACGGTAAGCCAAAATCAAAACCTGCATTATTTAAAATACGATCAGAAATTAAATTCAAAAAGCAAGTTTTTTTTAACTGAAAGTAAGGAGCGACATTAAAACATAAAACAAACAGAAATTATTCCGTATATGAAAGGGGCTGTCCCCAGCTCTATGTCTCGCTCTTAACGCGTAACTTTTTAGGGGTAAGACTAGACTTGATGAAACTTATATATTTAAAATCAATATAGAAATCTTTTTTTTTATGTATCTATTGGCATCAAAATTCCTTCTTTTTAGAGTTTCGGTTACTATTGAGCCGGGTCACTCTCTACTTACAGTTCGTTACCACAAACTGTTGGATTTGTTCGCTTATTTTGTCCCCCCTGTTTTAGTGTCCCTTTTAATTTTTTTAACTTCTGTTTATGGTATTTCTTAAGTTTAGTTTGACCAGTTTTTATCTTTTTAACTTTTTAATTGACTGTTTACAGTTAAAATTATTGACTTACAAATGATTATTCATTCTGATTTATCTTTTTCGTTGTTGTTTTTTATTTTTGCCAGTTTTCGTTTTTTCACACGATTTTGTCGACTCTGAAGTCCGAATTCAACCCTTTGTGGGTTTGTGATAGTGATTTTTTGAAATAAACATCTTATCTTATCTTACCCTCTCTCTCACCGTCAATTTTATAGCAGAAAGATAACCATATTGTATCTAGTTTGAACAGAATCATGCAAAGATGTTTAAACTTCAGAGATTGGAGGGCCAAAGTGAGTGTGAAATTTCACTAACCAAGAATTTCTGGATTCTGAATAATTATATTTAAAATATATTTTATTTTGTGATAATTACCCAATTAAATTCATAAATAAAATAATAGAAAAAATACATATGAACCATGAAAATAAACTAATTGGAGTTTCACAGTCTTCAAAATTGAATGTGTCTAAGTTTCATTTCTTTACCATATTAAATAAAAAAAACATGTTTTTTCAACTGAAAGTAAGGAGCAATATTAATACTTAAAACGAACAGAAATTATTATGTATATGAGGGGATTCGCCCCCTAGTCGATACCTCGCTCTTTACGCTAAACTTTGAATTTTGTTCGAATCACAAACCCCTGAATCACAAAGGCTGTTTAATTAGAATAGATAGCTCTTTTGAAAGTACTAAAAAAAACTTTAGGGTCTTAAGATATGCCCGGGTTTTAAGATATAAGGTTTTTATAGAAGGTGTTGTCGTAGAAACTTCAAAACAGGCTCATTCGATTGGAAATTAAAGGGCTAGTGCCCTTTTTAATAGTCGAAAGTGATTGGAGGGCAACTAGCCCCCCCCCCCCCCCCGCCCATCATTTCCCCAGACACATCCAATCAAAATTTTGAGATAGCCATTTTGTTCAGCGTAGTTGATTTTCAGAAAGAAAACTGAGGAGGACAATCCCCACCAACCCTCAGGGCAAGGGTTTAAAGTTATGCCCTGGGGACATATAAGGTTTTTATTGAAGGCAGTGACATAAATACTTCAGAAACGACTTATTCCATTGAAACTTAAAAAGACAAGTTCCCTTTTTAAAAGTCGAAAGTGATTGGAGGGCAACTAGCCCCCCCCCTACGCCCATCATTGCCCCAAACATCAAATCAAAATTTTGAGATAGGCATTTTTGTTCAGCGTAGTTGATTTCCAGATTGAAAATATATTTTTGAGGAGGACACTCCCCCACAACCCTCAGGGCAAGGGTTTTAAGTTATGCCTTGGGGGTATATACGGTTTTTATAGAAGGCTTTGTCGTAGAAACTTCAAAACAGCCTAATTCGATTGGAAATTAAAGGGCTAGTGCCCTTTTTATAGTCGAAAGTGATTGGAGGGCAACTAGTCCCCCCCACGCCCATTTTCCCCAATCTCAACCAATCAAAATTTTGAGATATCCATTTTGTTCAGTGTAGTTGATTTCCAGATGGAAAATATGTTTTTGAGGAGGACACTCCCCCACAACCCTCGGGGCACGAGTTCTAAGTTATGCCCTGTAGGCATATATGTTTTCATAGAAGGCGTTGTCGTAGAAACTTTAAAACAGGCTCATTCAATGGGAAATTCAAAGGGCTCGGGCCCTTTTGCATAGTCGAAAGTGATTTGAGGGCAACTAGCCCCCCCCCCTCCCACGCCTATCATTCCCCCAAACACATCCAATCAAAATTTTGAGATAGCCATTTTTTCAGCGTAATTGATTTCCAGATAGAAAATATATTTTTGAGGAAGACACTTCCACAAAACCCTCAGGGCAAGGGTTTTAAGTTATGCCCTGGGGGTATATAAGGTTTTTATAGAAGGCGGTGTCGTAGAAACTTCAAAAAAGGCTCATTCAATTGGAAATTCCGAGGACTAGTACCCTTGGTAATAGTCGAAAGTGATTTGAGGGTAACTAACCCCCCTCTCACGCCCACCTTTTCCCCAAACACATCCAATCAGAATTTTAAGACAGCCATTTTATTAAACGTAGTTTTAAGTTCTGGAAAATTAGTTCTTTGAGGATTACAACTCCCCCAAAGCCCTCAGGACAAGGGTTGTAATTTAAGGATTCTCCGAATCCTGCATATTATTTCTTATGGAAGGGATGCTCGTATAAACTTTAGAGAGGGCTTATTTGATTGAAAATGAAAAGTTCTTGTTCACGTTTTAAGAGTCAAAAGAGATTGAAGGGCAACTAGCCCCTCTCCCTCCTCCACGCCCTAAATGCATTAAATTAAAATTTTGAGATATACATTTTGTTAAAATAGTTCAAAGTTCTGATAAAAAAAACTCCGGTGTTGACACAGCCTACCAGGGCCCAGGGGTAGGCGTTGTAAGTTATGCCCTGGGGCATAACTTATTAAGGGGGGTTTATACCATATGGGAAGGGGTTTTGTATGGGAAGAACACATAGGAAATCTATTATAATTATCCAATTATAAGGTTAAAATATATACTCTGTGAAAGATGCAAAATTTCTTTGGCACACAAATTCCTATCAAGGTCATAAATAGATCTTAAAGCGAGTAATGCTTAGATTGAGTATGAAAATCAAGCTTAAAACGAAAACAAATATTTTGCTATTAAATTATAAATGAAACTTAAAACGAACAGAAATTAAATAAACAATCAATGCGAACAAACATACAATATATATATTAATGTAAATGATTAAATAAATCTTAATACGAGTGAAACTTAAATAGAATATGGAAATCCAGTTTGGATCGAATAAAAATAACTACAAACAAAAGTTTGGGTGTCGCCTCACTGCAGAAGCCTAAAACCTACCGCGTCATTGGCGCTTTACTAAAAACGAATTATATTACAAATGTTTTCTTTTGTACTTAATATTGAAAATAAATATTAAAATTACAGTAAAATTTTGAACTAATGAGCTTTTAGCAATTAATATCATTATGCATCAAATATTCAGTTTAATTTATTAGTTTTTTTCAAGATTGGTCAAGACAAATATAGTTTCACTACAAGCAAAATTTGGATACTGCCCCCTTCTTTAACTGTAAAAACCTAAAGCCTTCTGCGTCATTGGTGCTTCACTGAAAACGAATTGCTCGTAAATTTCAAATTTATTCTTTTCCAGTTCTTACAGCATTGAAAATGAAAATAAAAATTACAGTGAAAAACAATCTTGAACTGATGGATCTTTCAACAATTAATATCATTATATATCTAATATTCAATTTCATTTTGTTTATACTTTCCAAGACTGTTCAAGACTCATATAGTTTTGCCATTTTTTTTAACTCTGCCATTTTTCGTAACTAATCGAGTTAGTTTGCTATGAAAACATTCTATGGCTTCTAGGCATTTCTATTTGAACGGAAAACTGCACCTCAAACTTTGTGGAACATGCATTTTCTTGCATGAAACACCAAAATATAATAAAATGTCAAGTTTCGGAGTGTTCCACCACTTGCAAGCAAGTGCCATTGGTATTTTTGAATCCGCATGGTCAATTTAGGGGGTGGAGGGTAGGATAATTCTCGTAGCAGTCCCATTCCGTCGTGGTATGGTTCACATTTTCAACACCCAGGCGTCCAGACTATCATATAATCTACCAAGCATACAACTACCCCAAATAAGTATCAATAAGTAAATGAAACCCAAAACGAACAAAAATTAAAATAAATATTAGAGTCAAACTCAAAACGAGCATAAATTAATGTGAGTAGGGTTCAAAACCCCTATGCTTTCTAAAAGCCGGAATATAATTTGTATTTTACTGATAAAAAAAATTCAAATTAATTTACTGAAAAAAAAGTGCATTGTCAATTTAATATACATTTGCTGATGTTCATTCTCTAAAATATTGATTAATTTTTGATTTCTTAAAGTTACAAAAGTGAAAATATTTCAAAGAATTGTTTTCAGTAAAGCGCCAATGACGCAGTAGGTTTTAGCCTTCTGCAGTGATACGATACCCAAACTCTTGTTTGTAGTTATTTTTATTCGATTCAAACTTGATTTGTATATTCAATTTAAGTTTCAATCGTTTTAAGATTTATTTATTCATTTACATTATTATGTATTGTATATTTGTTCGTGTTGATGTTTACTTAACTTCAGTTCGTTTTTATGTTTCGTTTTTAATTTAGTATCCTAATATTTGTTTTCATTATAGGCTTTATTTTCTTATTTAATCGATTCTATAATTGCTTTCAGATATATTTATTCATTTTTTATCATCAATTGCTGTATTTTTTTTACTAATATTATTTATTTAATTTCTGTTTGTTTTGGGTTTCATTTATTCTTTAATAGTAATTTCTGGTTGTTTAGAGTTTGTATTTTAACAGGTATTTTTGTCTGCTGAGCTTAAGTTTGAAATGGCCTTTACTTTTCTTTGAAAAACTAATTTTTCGGACAGTTTTTTCTAATTAATATCCGTAAAGTTTCATCCATTAGTATAACTAAAGCAGATAAAAGCAATTCTCTAGTTGTCATGGATACGACAGATTACGACACAAAAATTTATTCTCATCTAAATGACGAGACAAAACATAGAACTATAACCCACAATCATACTGATCAATTTGCAAACAAAATTATAAATGAATTAGAAATTTTAAAACAAAATGGCAAAATTACTCAACAACTATATAATAAATTTTTCCCCCGCGGTAGCTTTTGCCCAAAGTTTTATGGTCTGCCAAAATTACACAAGCAAGGCATTCCTTTAAGGCCCATAGTAGCTTGTACGGAAGCCCCCACATCCAATATTGGGAAATGGTTATGTACAGCCTTACCTTTGCTTTACTCTCAAAAATCCTATATAAGTAATTTGGTACCGTAGATTTAGTTGAGAAACTCGAAAACGTAAATATTTCAGAAAATGCAATTATAAGTAGCTTTGACATTATTTCAATGCATACAAATGTTGATGTAGCAGTATCTGAACAGTTATTAAAAAATAAAATCAAAGAAAATTATCACTTAATAGAAGCTTCAGCAGCAGGAATAGATTGTGAAGTCTTAATGACCTTGGTTAAACTCTGTAACAAGTACTCAATATATTTCCAATTCCGTAATTCTTTTTACCAGCAAATTAATGGCTTAGCGATGGGTGCGCCACTCTCCGGTTTACTGGCGAATATTTATGTGGAACATACTGAAAATTGGACATTAGATTCGTAATTTTTGAAACATATCTTTTGGGGACGCTACATGGATGACGTAATTTCACTCTGGAACTATGGGGAAAAGGAGCTTAAGGGTTTTTTAGATCACCTTAATACATACGATAGAAATTTACATTTTACTTTAGAATTCTAAATCGCAAATAAAATCCCATTCCTAGATGTGTTAGTTATTCATAGCTTCGATAAACTCAATTTTACTATTTATAGAAAACCAACACAAAATAATAGATATTTGCATTTTAAATCAAACCACCCCCCACAAGTTAAAAGAGCAGTCATAATATCCCTCGTCGATCGTGCTCTAAACATTTATTCTGATTCCCACATCACAGCAGAATTAAACTTTATCAAGGGCATACTTTTTGGAAATAGGTATCCTATTTTATTTATAAATGGTGTAATTAACCGTAGACTGAAAAGACATTCCCCTAAAATTAATGATAGTTTACCATGTGAGATTTCTGACAAGCCCTCAAAAATAATTTACCTCCCCTGCATCCCAAAAATCACTACAAATCTTAAAAAGTTTGCACAAAAAATAATCTGCAAGTAGTATTAGTAGTAAGGCAATACACAGTCCTGACTCTGATTGCGTAATATGCCTTACCAGGGTCATTTGCCTAATACAATGAACTCTTGATGGGTTGCTAGACAGGTTTTCTATTATGACACCCATTTTTGGAGGTCAAACAGGGAGAGAGAGAGTGGTGGACACACTAACTTGATTAGTAGTTGGATTCGGATATAAGTAGTAATTTTCATTGTAGTTCTTATTAGTAGGAGAAATGAATTCAGAGAGAGATTAGTTTATTTGAGAGGATATTAGTGGAGAAAAAATGAGTGGAGCATTTACACTATTGGAGATTAATGATGGAACCGACAGCAGCAGCAGCAATGATAAACGAGTAACCAATGTAGCTGTGGAAATAACCGCTGGCTGTAGACTATATCTTGAATGGGACATTATGTATGCGAGATACGTGATATCATTAAGCAAGTTTAAGCAGGAGGAGCAACTATGTTTTGCTGGAAAAGTGAATATTCTCCATAAAAATAAACTTCTGTCAGCATTAGATGTCCTATCGAAATATATTGATGAGAACAAAATGCATCGGTGAATATTATTATTATTGTAATTATGTTCAATAAAAATGTTTCTAACTCAATTGTATTTTTTCTTTCTATAGTAGACTAGCTTATATTTTCTAGAGTACAAAAAGAAATTCTGATTAGTCTGTAGTTGGTTTTGAGAGAGTTAGGACTCTAGAAAAAATGGATAGATTCGAGAAAGAGCGAATCATGAGTAATCTTGGTCTTATGTAAAAACGTTTGATTCTAGATTTGGATTTTCTAGAGTTTTCTTTTCAAAGAAAGATATTTTCTCGGGGACTGCTTGTTGATATAATGAAAACTGATTTTCCATCATTAGACTATTGTATGAAGCTTCTACGTCGTGGTCCATATGTATTTACACAATTTATTGATATATTGATCACAACACGGCAAAATGATATTGTGGATATGCTTTTAAACATTAGTTTTGAAATTTAGGACTTTTTCATGAGAAAGATGTGTCTCAAGGATGATTTAATCCTCTCTCTCTCTCTCTATCTCAGACATTTTTTGTTGTTGCTAGCTCAGTTTCATTGTGGTAGTGAGAGTGTCAACACATGAAAAAATGTTCCATACATGTACGTTATGTATGTACTCACTGGGTAGCTGGTCATCATCATGTGAGAATTGTACAATGATTGATGAGTATGATGAAAAGTGTAGATTATGCAACCCGTGTAAATTGCATAGAGGATATGCTGTACAAATTAAAGGTTGTAATTCCTGTCTTGAAGAGGTGTGTGACTCTCATCCTAGAGGTCACCTATGCTCCAATTACCATTATGATAAATGTAATCAGTGGGAGAGTACATATCCCGGTATGATTGGAAAGAATCCTAACCGTGATTTTAGTTTATTGCTGCAAGATTGGTCTCGTCATGGTTTTAGATTGTTCTGGGAGGAGGACCCAGGTCATCGATTCAACTGCTGGAACAATCAACGAATATGATTTCTACGTCATCGTTCTGAAGACATTGGCTGTTATCATTATAATCCGACTGATTTTTATTTGGCTGTGACGGAATGTGATTCGATACTTGAGGACACTATTTCTGAAATTGCTTCAAATAAGCAAATTGAAACATGTGAATTCTATAGAATGAATGAGAATAGTATCATTGACTATACAAAGAGATATGACAAGAGTGAAGTCACACTCTACTGTAGAAAATGGCACCCTGACATTGCACTACATCAGGATCAGTACACTGTGAATTCAGATAATCTACCTGCACTAGTTGTTGTCGACAAATACCTAGCAGTGGATGAAATCTAAAGAGTAGAAAAGTCGTTTTATCATGTATATATTTTGTTTTTTTTATTAATAAACAATTTCACATACATCTTTAGAACATTTTATTCTTAGGGCACTAAAATCGATATTAAATACACTTGTAAGTATATTCTCCACTAGAAAGTCGTTCAATCGAGGTAAGTCAACGTAGATGTCGAGAAACCGCTTGTAGGTGTTGCCACGACATCTGAACATGAAAAAGAGTAGTGCATGAAGTTCACATGTCTTAGTTGTTAAATCTTGTACTCTTCGTTGATTTTGAACAATGGTTTCCCCCCTGTTTTCAATAAAGCTGCTTATGTATGGAACGTAGAATGTAAATGATAGACAAAGAGGGTAAAAAAATTCAATATCCTTCGCTGTTTGAAAGATGCATAGCCAATGACCTGTCTTCAAAGTCGATGGACTGCTATTAACAATGATTAGGGTGTTGTTAACCCTTGGAATTTTTTCAATGAAGTCTGAAGGTATGCAGTAGGACTTTTACTGGGACATGTATGGATCCATACTAAATACGTTGATTATTTGGTTTGGGTTCATGGTGCTAGGTCTAGTAGAACACTGCTGTCGGGCGTGATTTCCCAATAGGTTTCAAATTGACTCAGTGATATTAGCGTGATACTCTCGGTCAGAGCATTGGCAAATATACACTCTAAACGTACATTCCCTGTTCGTACTATGGTCATACCCTGTGTGCCTGACAAATCCAAAACAATAACCCCATGATTTTTTGAAAAGATTGAATCTGTTATTCCATTTTGCAATACTTGAGAGTTATGATCTAGGGATTGCATGGTCAACTCGTACAGAGTTCTATAGGATTTTTTGTCAAATGATAAAGTGTACAGTGGAATACCATTCATTTTGCAAACAAGGGTAGATAGACCAAAAAATTAAAATCGTGGGGGGATTCAGTCCAGGATTCAACAGCACTGCCACTCTTCACAAAGGCCAAAGCCAATTTTGATGGGATTTCTCCATTGATAAATGATGAATCGCTATAGCTACGTGAGCCGGTGGCAATATGCAATTGATTAGTGATCGTATGAAGAACAAGAAGTTTAATTTTGTTACAATGGGATCTTTGGTTTTCAACTGCCAATGCAGACCAGCTCAGTCACGCGTGTTTCTCGACGTGGAGAATTGATGATGCGATAATGAAATGTTACGCGGGAGCTGCAGGTCTCGATGTCCCGGAAGGGATATTCGAATGGACCAGTTGTAGCTTTATGTAAGTTTTGACATTGGAGGGTAACTATAGTGATAGGTCGAATGTCTAATGATTTAATATTCCAACCAGATTATATTCCTAGGTCACTGCAGCAGTCAGATTACCGTTAGTATCAACACCTGAACGATATTCATAGCCTAATGATTGTCCTCTCAATTCCTTCTAAGACTTTGGTGTCATCATAATAAATTTTATGTAGCTTGCATAGTTTGATAAATTATTTCTAGTGCTCCCCAATGTTCCATTAATAAATAAATTAATTTGTTTTAATAGATGGTGTAGAATACATTTTTCATATGAGAGACCATCGCGGGCATTTGGAGTTGTAATATCCGGATTTTTCTTAACCACAACATTTTAATCAATAAATGTTGACGACAAATCAATGAAATAGTCTTCATCGGAAAATATTTGAAAGTGTATATTTTCCGAGAGGGGTTGTTGGGGGTGAAGCTGTTCATAGTAGCCATACTTGACACTCACATCAGCATTTTCAGCATTGAATAGATTCAATGAGGAACTAATTGATGGATATGATTCCTTGTGGGGGAGATAAGTCATCTTAAGAGAAGAAATCCTTCTTTGATCTAACAATCTTTTTCTTTTTCTTCTTCTGCTTATTGGGCTTCCTTTTTCTATTCCTCAAAGTCTTTGTTGATGTCCTTTGCTTCCTGCCTGGGTGGAGACTGATGAGTGAATGACGCTAACGCATCCTTTTCAATCCCTCCCCATTTTGTCGAGATTTTAGTTGCTCACCAATGGCTCTTGCTGAAGATTTAATATTTTCCTTAACACTCTCCTTGAAATTCTTGCCCGACCCCCAGTCCTGTACTGTGGAGGCAGCAAAATTTGATGCAGCAGGTACAAGATATTTTCTGGCAAGGGGTAGTGCAGAACGAAAAAGCCTATCAAACCAGCTACCAAGACCATAGCCAGACATTGTAGTACGCCCCTTGGAGTAGTCCAATCCATTCCCTATTTGACGTGGACTCAAAGTACCAACATAACAATCGATATCGGGACAGACAAATAGAACTCTCCTATTGTTCATTTTAGGCGATTGTGCTGTCGGTAACAATGGATCGAAAATGACATGTAATCACTGCTAAGCCTTTTGTTATTGCTACAGTATCACCTTATTCTCTTCTTAGTGTTAATTGGCAGAGTTCCCAATTTGAAGTTTTTGCAGTATTATACTGAAGATGCTTTATATTTTAATGATAAACAAGTTAATGAGATGTTTTTCGTTTATAAAAATGGAGAAGAGGAACATTTGAATTACCAACTCCTAACCCCTTCATTAATGATGCATAGAGAAATATGCGGAATTTTAAGTCATAACCAGCCAGTCAATAAGAAGAGGTAACTTGATCCATCTCGTCAACGGGACGAGCATTTTTCCTATGGATAAAATTCTGTCTAAATCAAAGAACATACCTCATATTAGAATTCAGAATAATTGTGTTAGTGGAAACAGGTGAGGTAATTAGAATCTTATCTTCCTCCAATTAATAATTAAAATAGAATATATCATTTCTAAAATATGAAATTTTTCTTTATATTGAACGACAAAAATCACCTATATTATTATATTTAATGTATTTAAATCTTACATGAGGATAGTCACTAGATTTAACTGCTTCAATCCATTCATAGTTGACAAAGAGTGTCCAGTCAAATTGTATAACTTTTATATCGTACATACGATCCTTTTTCAGGATGTCAAAGGTATTTTTGAGAATACAATCAACAAGAGCCACTTCATACGCAACGTCAAATTTGATGGTGGGGGAGAGATTTGTCCAAAAATCACTTTTCGTATTCAAGTCGTTGTAGACAGGATCGGAAACGTTGGACATGAATGTTACATAGAAATTATTGGGCATTGTCAATATCTTCAACACCGATCCAAGAATCAAAATCCGAGTTGTATCCTAGCCACCGAACAAGTAACTGTTTCTTACCCCTGCGAGTACGTCTCTTTAATATCTTTTCAATTTGATAGATTTCACTAGCATTTTTAACTTTTTGTAGTTCATAGTCATAAAAGCCACCGAGAATCTCTTCATTTTTGGTATCACGCAGGCGATAAGTTATGGGTTTAGTGTCTAGGATTTTTGCCACCTTAAAAAGTTCTGTGGACCACAAGTAATTCCCCTTTTCAAAAACATTAGTTGTTCTATTAATTCGAACAGTATCACCAACATTGAATTTGTTTTTCATCTTCTTCTTGACAGCCGACGATTCACCGGAATATTGTTTAAAAAAAGGTTCAACTGTATCATGTGCAGAATGGTGAACTTCCGTTGGTATAGAATTGGAAAATGAGTTATGAGGTCGTTGATTATAATTCAACATGATTTTATCAAAAACATGAATAGAAGTCGGCGTATTTTTCAATTTACAATATCTTGAAATTAAAAGTCGAATAGTTCTTGTCAATCGTTAGGTCAATGCAGTCTCTATAGGACTGTGACTATGATAGAGCAATGTACTATATTTCTCTAGTATTTTTGCGACATGGGAATTAACAAATTCACTACCGCGATCCGTTTGAATTTTTTTTATACAAATCCTGTTCAAGAATACTTTCAATGACCTGAGCAACTTCAACTACCCTCCTTGATCGCAAAGGAATTGAATATGCATAGCGACTATAAACACTGATTGCTAGTAGAATATACCTTTATAGAGTATTTTGAAGTCTTTGAAGCTCATCTAGAGTCAGGAGATCCGCTTGCATTATATGCAGTGGGTAAAAGGCTTTAGTTTTTCGATATTGATTGGCACGAAGTCTATGATTTCTATGCAGAGTGTAACTTAATTCATTTTGTAGATAGTTTTGTACACTTTTAGTGCGAACACCAGTGGCTTTGCAAAGAGTTATGGGGGTACTAAAATGACTCACATCACTAATATGTATATTAGTACCTTTAAGAACTTCAGCCAGTTGGTACGTAAACTCTTTGTTTAACGACCGTTGCTCTGCTGTGAACTTAGCATTGGTGGTGGTGGTGACGTTGACGTTGATACGTTTTCGCTTCTGTCTAGCTATCAGTGGTGTGCTAGTATTTTCCAAAATTGATTTATAATCTTCTTCTTCAAGTTCATTTTTTAATGGTGTCATTGTCCTTTTTGTTGTTGTTGATGATAATGACGACGATGCATGATCATTTAATTTTTTTAGAATTTTTCTAATGCCAACAATACTTTTGAGGAAGTTTAATTCATCTAAAAAGCTGCATAGATGAGTGTCACATGATAAAGTTCCTTTACGATTTGTAACCATGTCATAGATTACATAAAGTAGATTATAGATCTTGCACTGAATTATAATCCCTGTTACATTGCTCTCAACTTGAATTTGACCACTTTCCAAGAGATAGGCTAGGAGTCGTGTAATTTTTTCACGATACGAGTGGGGCCTTATATTTCCAATTTTCAATACAATTGAATCCAATTCCTCCTTCTTCAATTGTGTTCCACAACCAGAATCCTGAGGAGATGATTTTTTTTTGGGATCAGCAGCAGTGGGCTTCGACCAATAAGACTTGTGTTTGTCCACTCGGCGAAGTGCATCTTAAAGTAAAAGCAGTTTTTTATCATCCTCAATATTCTCATTGTCAAGTAATTTACTCAGATTGTTCTAAAAGTGTTCGACGGGTGAGAGAGCGAGCTCTATTGGAATCAATTTATAGGGTTCTGCCATTCTCTCTCTCTCTCTCTTTAGAGAAAACTGTTTACAAGTCCTGCTATTATTGGCAGTAAAAGTGTGAAAAAGCTACCGCCCGCCTGAAGAAGTCGTTTCCTTTTAAAATTCTTTCCTTTCTTTTTAGAAGCCAATGTACTTACAATGGAACGATGTTGCTTTGCCTGTTGCTTAACTACTTCTGGCAGTTGAACATTACCCTCGGTCAAATTTAAACAAAGTTCGGATATTAGATTGATGAAATCGTTGTCAATACCACGTTTGAGTATTGCCTTCCTAATCGGAGGTTTTGAAATGCTTAGAACTGAAAACAAATTTCTATTTTCATTTAGTTTCTTCAGTGTCATGATTGCAACTAATAGGTCTGTTTAGTGTTCACGGGGAGATATACTGTAATTTCATTGTCAAAAATATCTGTGACTACACGCAGAACCTCGGGTGTATTTTGATTAAGATCCAATAGGATGTAGCCGAAGGGCTTATTAGTTGCCTGATTGTATGCTGAGAGCAGAAATTTGGGGGCTCCTGGATAGATTTTTTTATTGAGAGTTATAAGCGAGCTAGAATCAAGCACGACTCTGTAGATGCTACAGTATGTACAGTTCAATGCAAGTGTTCGCATACATTTGCTCTGATGAAAGAGATTGCGTAGAACCAGAGTAACGGAAATCTTTTCATGATGAGAGTGAACAGTGAACAGTTGTAGCATTTCCAGGGACCATAGTTCGACAAATTCAGCCAGATTGTCAATGATAAACAGAGAGTCTTGTTCAATAATGTTGAAAACATCAAGTCCCTGTATGAATTGTATCTGCACCGACCTCATGGTGGTAGCAATTACTTTTATTTTATCATATGACTCCTGCCATATAATACAGCACTAATAGGTATATTTCGCCTTTTGCACAAAAATTTTATCGCAGATTTTAATTGTTTTATTTAAGAGTGTTGTTTTGCCCGACATTGACGGTCAAAACAGAAACGATCTGAATGGTGTTTTAAATTGATACATGTTCCCTTCAACAGTTCACCTGGACAACTAACTGTAGACTATGGCTGTCTAATGACTAAATAATTTCCCCTATTACTACTACTACTCCGTTCAAGAATAATAACGAAAAGAAGACGACGACGAATAATATTTTCTTTTATTTTATACATAAAAAAGTTAAAAATACTTAAAAAAAAAATACTGCATTTAGAAAGGCACATTAAACATGAATAAAAAAAATACACCTTTTTAATTTATTTATAATAAAAAATACAAAATTCACATCAGCAATAGAAAAAAAACAACACTGAAATAAATACACTTTCTTTTCTTTTATTTATAAAAAAAATACAACATTTATTGGACTAATGTGCACACTTGTGAAATAATATCATACACTTTTACTTACAACATTTTAAATTTTGGGGTCCCCCCTCCCCCCGGGGGCGGCTGCTGCGGCGGTCAGGGGCGGGCCGGGAAGCACCGGGGGCCAGAGATCCGCTGCGGCGGGCCCGGGCCGGGGCTGACATCAAATACTGGAAATTGATCTGCCTTGCACACACACACACACACACACACACACAGACATTGTAAATTGATTGTGATAAAGAAAAAAAAAGAATTAAAAAAAAAAAAAAATTACCCAAAAAAATCCCTCCCACCCAATTTATACTTTTTTTTTTTTGTGAATTTAAGTTAATTTTTCTAGACCGAGCTGTTTTCTGTACCCTGTACATTCAACTCGGTCTGAAATTAAATAATGCCCTTGTGGTAGTACCTTCACACCATCCTCAAGTACATGGACTTTGTCCGATATGGCAGACATGGCGTTTTTCTCAACTTTGACTGTGTAGTTTTTAAATTCTAAATAGCGAATCACCATGACTTTCACCCTTGGTACTAAACTGAGTTCTACACATTTTCTATAAACTCTCATGTTGAAATTATTTTTTAAAAAGTGCACAGGTAACCCCGTGCAAACTATTTTGATATACTTTCTGTGCGTTTCCACACAGTATACCTTCGGTCCAGGAAACACACCACTGGATATAAGATCGCTACCCGTTTCAGATTTTAGCATTAACAATTGATTTGGGGCCTGGCGTTTCATTAGCTCCGGGTAGAGAGATTCGTCCCAGTTAGTGTAGTCTATTCGTGAGCTAATGTACTCGCCATTTTCCAAATCATTCAATAGATCTTCAGTTTTGACTTTTAACAGGAGTGAATCAGTGTCCCCTTAGTACACTTAAACTTTTCCCTCAATTGGCCACTGTACCTTGCATACAATATAATAAAACGACAACATGAGTTTCTTGGATATTTCAGTTATTGCACTTCCGCCTGCAATATTTTTATTTAATACAATGTTTCTTTTCTTGCGATATAGGAGCACCATATTAGAGTCTATGATTGTGAACAATGTGAAGTTTGGATCCGCAATGACTCGAGCACAATCTTTGGGGTTGGTTACAATGTCACATCGACTACTGTGTCGTACGCTCTCGTACATTTTACCGAAAGCAGAGTTCAAAATGAGTTTATAGACTTCTTTTTCAACCTACGTTTTCGCTTGTGAACGCTTACTGACAAAGGTGTCAATAAACGTTTTCATGTAAGGCTTTTGATCAAATTGGAGAACTCTATGAATCTTCGTGACTTTGAAACCATTGAACACCATCCATCTCAATAACAAGCGATGAACAATGATATTCTGTTCCGGGTTAAGGTCAGCAATAAGTTTTCGCTTTGAAGGTACCCAGTGCATGCTCCCATCCTCTACTAGGTAAATTTTGGGGACTCAGAGTCCCTACCCAACTGTATGTTTATGCACGTGAAAAAAAACTCTTTTACAGAGTCATTGATTTACATGTTTATTTCCCATTCCATTTAAAAAAACCACACCTATGTTCCATTCTCCTCAACACTGGCAATGTCGGGGAAATTTGAAGCACAGGGATTGTTAAGCCATTTATAATTGCCATATGGCAAGCAGTAGTGAGACATTGCCGATGGGTAAAGAGAATTCATATCCAAAAAAACTGCGTCCGACTTTTCATCGGTGTGCTGTCCACTCGGATCGGTTTTCAAGATACGATCCCCGTGATAAACATACTCACCCCTCATTGACCTCTCTACAAACAGATGCTGATCCACATCGGCGATCAGACCTATTTCTTCTTTGCTGATTTTAAGTATCAAGTCCATCACCAAATGGGGAGTGGAAAAATAATAACCTAAATCCAACCCAAATTCCACATGTATTTTATCCGTATTTTTGCAAAAAATGTCCAGAAGAGTGAGTAAGTCACTGGCCAAGTAGATTTTACAATAATCCCACCCATTTTTACATCCGCCCTTTTCCCAAACCCTCATGGCAAATTCCTATTCGCTAGTGATGAACTCACTCTCAGTAATAGAATTGTAAAAAGCTTCAATAGGTGGTAGTGACACCTCATCCAGCCTCGAGCCAGAGTTGTAATAATTATATGTATATATACCCTTACTCGTTAGTAAATAATACATTTCATCATCGGGACCGCGTTGTTTGAGGAGGCGGAAGCTATCAAAATCTTCACTTTTCTGTGCCCGAATCAATTGACATTAAAATTTTGGCAAGAAGCTTAATGACTCTAAAACACGGATCCTATTAAGACACGTGTTACCTTTGTTTACTGTTTTCAACAGGAATTCTAGCAGCAGTAGTTCCTCCGATGATTTGGGTATTATATTATATGAAAAAGAACCATCTATCCATGCGTCATCTACAACTCCCCCCTTGGCAATGCGGGCCAATGCCGGAAGAACAAACTTTAAGTCGTAATTGGAATTGTGTATAAAAACAGGTACGAAATATTGTTGTCTAACGTTTAAATTGCATGACTGGTGTGCTACCCCTCTAAAGTTATTCCCTCCCGATGTAGTTTCCTGCCACAAATGATCACGGTCGATTACCGTACTCTTCCTCCCATTCCCAACACCATTATCAAATTCTCCCTTTTCACCCCAACATATTTTACGATTTTTAATGGCCAATCAGTCTTCTGGTAATAGGAGCATAGGAGAGTTTGCGTAACGAAGGCGTAAAATTGCATCGGTCGCTTTTTTGATTAGACTGACCAATGCCAAGCGCATGCAGTCTTCACCGTCACTCAACATCTCAACTACCTCCAGCACTTGCATGATATTATTGGAATCTCGTTGCGCGTGAGCGTAAGAGACCCCTATGGCTTCATGTATTTTAACACGATTTGAATTTGACGGATCGCACACGTCTGTCAACTTAGCTTCGCAGGCCAAAGCGATCTTATTGCTCTGCAGGAGCGTGTTTTGAAAATTTTTAAAACGTAAAATCGCTCTATCTCCACTTACTGGCTCAACAGCTTGGTATCCATGACGTTTGCAGTGTTTCATGTGAGGCTTTAAATTTAAATCAGAGCGAAATATTGATAGGCATGTTGGACAGTAATAGCATACACCACCCCGAAGTGTCCCTCACTTAGAACCCTACTGATATCTGTAATCGGATTGACATGACCAATTGAATCGGAGTCTGTGGGTGGGGGGTATAGAAGCCACTCCCAATATTCTACTGATTCAATTGAAGGAGTCCGCACTGGAAATAATACATCCTTCTTATCGGAACGCTGACCCTCTTCAAATTCTGGTTCATATTGTAACACCGTGACACCAATCTTTAAATGTGCATTAGCCCGCTCAAAAATATCTATTCCTTTTAGTGTCACGGGGTATTGACCATTTAAACAATTAAAATTTACTTTGGGGACCTTTGGACCCTCCCTACCATTAACTGCCATTTTGTCCAACTTTTTCTTAGATGCAGCTTTTTGAAGAGGTCTGTATGCCGCAATTAAAAACGCATACTTGAAACACTGCAGCCTCGTATCGGAACAGATTCGTTGTATGCCCATACATCCCTCTAAATCTGAATGATATTTAAACTCAATATACCCCACTCCCCCTCTTACAATAAAATCTTTTTAGAACTTACACATATTAACATCCAAACTTTCAATAAATAAAACCAAAGATCCATTACCCCCCTCGTTCTAATTTTACCACTTACGTTGAATACTATTTGCCCAAATTATAAAAAACACCCCAAAATTTGATAAATGAGGGTGTATTGCCAACATCTCTGTGTGCAAGTATTTTGAATACATCTCAACCTCACTTTCATCTACAAAATATTTTTAGTGCTATTGATGCTTTTAAACTAACCCCCACCCCCCACAGCCCCATTTGTTGTTCAAGAATGGCTCAAATCTTATCAGTATATGAATGCATAATGGCCAGGGAATGTGTTATTATACACCCCGACACTAGCGAATTGAAAGGGTCACCAAATTTGGTACTGTAGACCAATGTGTGATGTAAGGCAGAGTTGGACAGAAAAAAATCCGGAAGAGGGGATACTGTTGCTGTTGTGTTACTACTACTATCTATAACATTCAGTGGAAAAGTGGGGTGTGATAGGGAATTGTCAATAACACCACCACCACTCCCAGTCTGTTCAATCACAGTGTGGGGATATTGCAGGTGGTCCCCTAGTACATATTCCAAGGTGTTTAGGGACAATTGGTCCATCCAGATTGTATTGTACTGTGATGGCAATTTGTTATGAGGAACCAGATCAGATGCACTACTATCATTACCTAAATGTCCGCGCATAAAACTATCTGTCCACACCGGATCCTCAAGCATGTCAATATCACAGCTTAAGTCATCCGGGCTAGCCATTTCCCCAAAAACATCATTAAGGAACCCCCTATGCCACTCCATATCCTGTATAACTAGTGTAGCTTCATCTCTGAACTCTGGTAGTGGTGACAAAATTGGTCCTGTAAATAAACTGGGTTCATCACTCAACGGTTTTGGTGGTGGTGCTATATCTTTAATCTATAGAAAAAAAAGTTTTGTTTTTTATGTAAAATAACCATTATTTTTTTATAAAGTTAAAAAACTATGTCAATTTCTCATAGTCATTGTCCCACCACCACCACCACCTGAACAATTAAAAGAAGAAGAAAAAAGTTACATTGCCATATGTCTTTCATTATGACAACTGAACATGTTAAAAAAATATATATATATTGTTTTAGTCAGGAAAATGTAGTCTTATTCTTAGAAGGCTAAGTTAGAACAAGAGAATGATAAAAAAAACTAATGGATTTATTCCAAAAATTTTTAGAATAAAAATGCAAAATATGGGTCCAATTCTAGTGCTTGATCCTCTTCATTATAACTCTCACTGAAATTTAATCCTTGCTAAACTGATGTGGTATGCTGTATGAACACTTGCTCCTCGCTTCAGTTAGTTGACAAAAATCCGAAATATCGGCAGGTGGTGATCTAACTCTCAACAATCCAATTTTTCCTATGTCTTTTGGCAACGGAGTTTTTTGAAGTCGTGGACATAGTTGACCTAGAATAAATAAATCGTTGTAAGAGAGAAGAACTTTTTTTTTCTCCATCCATATCAACAAATAGAGTGCAATTAAAATGCTGGAGGGTCCTTTTTAGAGCTCCCCCCCCCCTGTGAAGTCCCTTGGGAACCGGGAACTTCCTTCGAGGTACAAGGATCAATACCCTTTCGATTTGGGATATCGGATTTCACAACACTGTTCAAATAGCACAGCCTCAAATTCTTTCTCGAAACCACCTAAGTGTTTCAATGAAATGAGTTCGCCCCAAATAATGTTTCTTGACAACACTGTAAAGACATAATTGGAGATTACTAAAAATCTTCTTCCTATGTGTTAATATATCTTATTGGAAATGCACATCCTGTCACAAGAATCCCACCTAAAATTCAAATTATAGCTATCGAGCGGATTAAAATTCAAATGTAATGACGGGAGATTTGATAAGGAGCGGAAGTGCGCAAAAGCTTACTGCAAAACATAATCCAGTTTATGAATGAATGTCAACTGTGAAATATAAAAGTGTATACTTTCAAATAGTTACTTTGTTTAAAAGGAATATTGGATTATTGCATTAGAAAAACATCTAGGTTAGAAGCGAGAAGTTACAATCTAAGGTTCTTTAGAAATGTATTATAAGCTATTTCAGTGTTATAATCATTCCATTATATAATACTAATTTGATTAATGAAAGAAAATGAAATAGAATTATTATAGAATTGTTTAGAAACATATTTAAGTTGTAATCATCAAAAGCTATGCGCCTGAGAAAATTTACCTTATTTTCAAAAATAGAGATAGAAAAAATTATGTATATACTTACAAATTCTGACTGGGCTTCTAAATCTGAACTCCTTGGCAAAACATGAAGGGGGTCAAGCTCACGATCTTCAGTAGGCTGAGCTGAGACATTATGAGAAGCAGTCCATTCTCTCTTCAACTTCCTTCCAGCTTGCGTGGAGCTAACACTGGGGTTAGAGGGCTCTGTCACTATAAGTTGGGTGCTCGTTGGCTGGTCCGGATCGTGTGTAATTCTACCGGCATATTTGATAATTGATGGTCTTGCGGTTTGCATTAATACAGCCTCGCTCCATCTTGCTTTCTTTTCAGAAGGGGGGTTATTGCACGTGTCCTCTTCATTGAAAAAAAAAGGCAAAATTTATCATGAAAAACACACCCCCTTTTTCCATTTTGTTGGATAAATGGTTAAGAGGTCAAGTTTTGCCCTCCTCCTCCTCTTGTTTTTTGCTCATTAGGGTGTTCCTATTTTTAATTTAATACTGCTAAATAAAAATTAACAGAAATTATAATGTATGTGAGGGGGGTTCTCTCTCTCCCAAGGCAAAGTCTCGCTCTTTACGCTACAATTTGTTTTTTTTAGTGCTTTCAAAAGAGCCATCTATTCTAATTAAAAATGGCGTTTGTGATTCAGAGGGTTGTGAATCAAATTTTTTTATTATACTTTTAACTTAAAGAGTGTTGTATTTACTATGGGTAGAACCCTCCCCATCATATACGTAATAACATATATTTAATAGAAAAAAAAATAAAAAAAAAAACACGCGACACGTCTCAATAGTAATCCAAACTTTTAAAAACGGAATTTTGATGTTAATAAATGTATCAAGAGAATTTGTTTTTAATTATGATTCTAAACATATATAAATTTTCTTAATTTTAGTATTACTCATCAAAGGCTACGAGCCTGAGGAAAATTTACCCGATTTTTTATTTTTTTTTTAAAGAGGGGGAAACACCCCCTACAAGTGAATGAATTTTAATGAAAATCACACCGTCAGATTCAGCGTATTAGAAAACTCTATTACACAGCTTTCAAGCTCATATCTGCAAAAATCTGCAACTTTGTATTTTTTGCCAGAAGAAAAATACAGGAATATAGAAGTTAGTTACGTAAGTTAATTTGTAAAGAGATCCATTTTGCAAAATAAGAGTAAAATTTTTATGCATATAAAAGCTGCATTAACTAAAAAACAATCAGAAATTAAATAAAAAAAAAGCAAAAAGTTTTTTAAAACTGAAAGTAATGAGCGACATTAAAACGAACAGAAATTATTCCCTATATGAAGGGGACTGTCCCCCTCCTCATCGCATCGCTCTTTACACTAAAGTTTGACCTTGTCACACAACTTTTTTTTTTTTTTTAAACAATAAAAAACTTTAGCGGAAAGAGCGAATCCTTCTGATTTCAAATATATCAGTTTCATCAAGTTTAGCAATACCGATAAAAAGTTACGCGCCTGAGAAAAATTGCATGGTTTTCGAAAAAGGGAGGAAATACCCTCTAAAACTAATAGAACTTTAATGAAAAACGCACCATCAGAGAACCCTACTATAGAAGTTAAAAGCTCCTATCTGGAGCCTCATTAGAACGGAAATTAAAAGTTATAATGTCCTTTTTAAGTAAGCCAAAAAAAAAAAAATGGAGGGCAACTAGGCCCCCTCCCACGCTAATTTTTTTTTCCCAAAGTCATCCACCGTGACATCGGAATTAGATAAACCCCGTTTATAGCAAGAGCCGGTGAAATTTAACCCCCCCAAAACTCTCACACTCTTTGTAACACGCAAGCTTTTCATTCAAAGCTGAAAAATACATCATGTTAGGAAAAAGCTTGTTTCTGAATGATAAAGAAGTGTTTTTCAAAACAATTAAAACCTGTAAACATACCTATGGTGGAGAGATTTTATTTACATAATGGAAAAAAGCGTGCTTTGACGTTTCTATCGAATATAGTCGTCATATTCTTAAGATTCTGCATTGTTGGAGGGGAGGGGGGTAAGTCCCTCTGAAATTTGAATTTACTAGTAAAACGTTTTTCTTAATTTTTTTTTTTTGGGGGGGGGGGAATAAAAAAATTAAAAGTTTACTCAAATTGAAAATTGACAAATACATTGTTTTCAAAAGTTAAAAATATATGGTGTAGTATAAACAATGTCTTAAAACATAATGAAAATTGGAATGCAGTGTAGGGACATTATATCGGGTTTTCTTTTTTTAAATGAGTACATTATACCATGCCAAGTTTTTTTTTAGAAAACCGACCAATCAAGTTATTATATTGGACTAACCACCAGCTTTCTCTAATCGACTGACTCACAAAAAATCGATTTCATAATAAAAAACATGTCTGCCAAGCCATGTAGAGTTCATTGTAATAGGCAAATGACCCGTGGTAAGGCATATTACGCAATCAGAGTCAGGACTGTGTATTGCCTTACTACTAGTATTCACAAATAATTTTAAAATCATAAATTTTCTAAATTCTGGTAAAGATAAAACCCTAGTTACTCGCCAAATAGAGGTCTATCAAATACCATGCGATTGTGGCAAATATTACACACCTCTACCACTAACGACTTTGGAGAAAGATTGGCAGGTGTCTTTTTTATCTAATTGGGTAGGTCCTTATGCTAATAGTATGATGATTTTCAGAAATGAAACACCGTCTTAAAATTTTTCTGCGAAAGTGCTAATATTTGCTTGAAACTTATAGGACAAGTATAGTGGGCCAAGGGGACCGAGATAAAAGTGTGTAGATCTATTTGAATTTAATAAAGTAGGTACCTATTGTCCTTAACCTTTATCCAGGTTCTAGTAGGCTTCATAGTTTCATTGTTCGAGAATTTCCCCTCTATCGCGCGGATTGGCGTGTAAATAAGTATTTAAAGCCACTTCATCTGAGCGGGTTGTTGCACATTTATGTTAATTGGTCTTTTTATTCTTTTCTAATACTTTTGAGAGAAAGAAAATTTGCTTTCATAAATAATAATAACGCGACACAATAACAAAATTCTGTTAAATTAATATAAATAATAATAAAGCAATGGAATCGTATAGTTTCTAAAATAATAGTAAAGTGTTTATTTGGCAATTGCTTAGCGATACGCATAAAACCAAACTGGGTACAGCTGCATTATGTGGGCACTGCTATATATCATACGAGAGATGAAACCCGCCAAATGGGTTATTTGCAAAAGACCACTATAGAGAAATGGAATGCAAAGCGTGATTTTCATTTCGTTTACGATATTTAAACTGTAGTTTTTTGGGGTTTAGGGGGGGGGGGGGAAAGGTACTTAGATTAGGTTACGTAGTTAATATATGGTATGCTTTACCCCCCCCTAATGTGCAAATATATAGCCCAAATTTGTTTATAAGCTATTATATATTCATCCTATTTTATTCTATTTCATTAGCAATAACCAATCTTGACTTCTTTAGCAGTGCCCACATAATGCACCAGTACCTTAAAATGTTCTGGCCATCAAATACATTGGAAACAAATAACATGAACAACCTGCTTCTGATTTTACAACCACAAAATAGATTGGGTTAGGTCTTATGTTTGAGGAGTTGACAACTACGGAGTTTAGTCTGATTGATGGTGAAGGAACAAAACCAAAATGTTTTTTCCCACAGTGCTCTTGACCAAAGCTTCCTAAGCACTCTTGCCGACAAAGCCAAACAAAGATTGCTTCCACAATTCACATTCAGTGCTTGCACTATGTCGGATTTTTGGCCCTCTTGCCGAAAAAAAATAATCGTGTCAGACGTCAGAATTGTGTCGGATTTTCAGTAAAAAAAACGGATATTTGCCCAATTTTTAATTTTTCTAGATTGCTTCTGCTTCTAATTTGGGATCTAATCTTAGGAAAGTTAAGGTGAGACTTTTTGCCATTATAAGGTTAGACAAGAAAGATCAAATAACTGGGCTTGCTATTCTCAACAAAGCAGACGAGAGCTAGACTGCTATGGCCACTCATCGGTTCATAGTTTTGAAAATGTGAAAACATAGCGCACCAAAATGAAGTTAGTAATTTGGGTCGTGAGATCAAAGAAAGATAGTAGAGGGATGGCGGAATATAATGCTTTTTGATCTTCCAAATGTGACAGATGTCTGTGATTCTTGGTGTCACGTGGCTTCAATAAAAACATCAAATGACACTCAGAGGTTCTCAAACATAGTCGGCATTGTTCAGTACCTTTTGACCTTACCATTTTCGAATGCTATTGTGGAGCGGTTCTTTTCAACCTTGAAAGATGTTAAAACAGATCATAGAAACACACTCAAAAGCGGGACCCTTGCCTCAATTGTGCAGGCCAAGTCTGGCACGAAAAGAAAGAGACATGTGTCCCTTGATTTAGGAGTCGATGCTCCGCTCTTAAAATTACTCAAAATTGTAAAAGCCAACACGACAGCAGAGGAGTGCGTTCAGTGTAGTTAAATAAAGTGCAGTTAAAAAAAAATATGAAGGTTTGTTTCTTATTAGAGGAAAAAAAGGATTTTACATGATTCTTTAACTATATGAGATGAAAAAGAATAGAATTGAGTCTGAATAAGGTGCGATTCTTTTTTTTTTACCATTGATGGAGGAGGAGCCGTAGGACAGACAATGTCTTGTCTCGTAAAAAAATTTCTATGTGACGGAATATTGTCAGATTTTTTGGTTGGAGTCGGAAATTTTTTCGGATTTTGGACCAGTGTGATGTCAGAAAAAATGTCAGATTTTCTGGGGTTGGGTGTCGGAATTTTCAGACTTTTTAAACAGACCAGTCGGAAATCTGGTAGGAACAAAATGGAAGCACTGTTCACATTGCCCAAGCACAGTAAATCTAATTTGAGGGAACACGTGGTACGCTCAATTTTACAAGATAGCTTTTGACTTAAGAGGTAATGAAATTTTTCTGTCCAAATTGTGACTGAAAAATTCTTCTGAATTGAATATGCCTGATTAGTAGAGTGAGTACTCTTGAGAGAACTTCTTCAAAAACAGCGTGAGGTGTACTCTTGGACTTTAGGTCTCGACTGTAAAAAAGATATGCGTTGTAACACGGGGAGTTGATCGGTTCTAAGCTATACATATTGAGTAAAATGACTCCAAGTTGATTTATCTCTAAAAGATATTTGAAGAATGTTAAGCCAGTTTCATAATTTTCCTACAGTTTAAGTTGTCGCAACAGAAAAAGTACATTAACGAGCCTTTAACTAAATAGACTATAAGGGCAAACTATATACAATCAAAACTCAAACCAAACCTACTTGGCAAATACCAAATTACAACTGAGTATTAATATCTTGGATTAAATGGGATTTTGTTGATTTGATTCTTTTGGTTCACAAGCTCATCATTAAAAAAGGAAAACAGGATTATTAAAGACACTGAAGATCGAAGTTTTTTAAAAGGTCAGTGTCAAATATTTTGAAAAAACATATCTTTAAATATTTTGTTTAACATGCTACTTAAAATATTTTCAGGCCTCCATTTGTTTAAATGATATCTTATGTCTATAAGAAGTGTGACTATGAACTTTTTATGGTTATATTACCAACAAATATTGCATAAAATCTTATTTAATAATTTTTCCAAAACATATAGATGATTAGTAATTGCATTGAAAGGGTTGAGAGCTTCAACTAGAACGAAACCACAAAAATCTATGTTTTCTTCCTCTAGTTTTTATTTTCTTGAGCTGCGAGGCGGAAGCTCCTCACGTTGTTACCTCCGCAGTACTTTAACTTATTTGGCTTCTCCAAATCTAATTACTTGGTAATCATGATTCTTTAGGAAGCAGAAAAACAAGTTAGTTTAGTTAGAGACTTTAATCTTCACTTTGGAAAGCTAAAGGCACATCGAGTACTTATGGTAAGTGGAACAATTAAAAAAAAGATTCCTCAAGGAATAACGGTTGCCTGGTATAGCTATACATGTACAACAACGGAGGGGTTGAGAGAGTTAGATAATTAAAAATTATGCCTTTGAATTCAGATTTTTTTTTTTTGTCTGTGTTTAACCATTTTCGTCTTCTCAAGGAGAAATCATATGATGGCCTCTTAAAAGTTGGACATGAGTTTATCTATATGTGCAACCTTCCAACCATCTATATGTGCAAAGTTGTAGTGAGTATTATTACAGTTGGAGTTACTTGGTGATAAAGAAAATTATGGTACAGATTGGAGAAAAAAAAGCAAGAGAGATTTCTAGGGACTTATGAAACACTACTGATTGATAAAGCTTGTTCATTAAAATATGTGGATTTGTTAAAAATCCGCATAACTTGTTTTAATTTGTGTTACTGTATTTATTCGTCAGAACTTAAAATAACAGCATTGCTCACGGAACATTGAAAACAAATTATAATGTAGATGGAAAAGGACAATAGCAGAGGCAGTGCAGTAGCGCTGCTTAAGTTGAGAGGTGTGTGCCTTCCATGTTTTATTAATTTATTCACAGGAAGGGGCTCACTCGACTGGAAACTGGAAGTTCTGGTGTCCTTTAAGAGTTGCAAATTATTAGAAGGAAGTGAGCCCTCTCCAATGTCTGTTCTTGCTATCATCCTCCGTCACTGCTCAATCCATCTGATGCATTGTGATGTGAAGTTTGTTCTGTGATTTTAATGTTCGGATCCAAAGGAAAATAGGACCATATTCAAAGCATACACCGTACTTCTTTTACCGAAGTATTTTCTTCTTTTAAAAGTTATTCGCTAAATCCCGCAAAGTAATTACTTCTGACCTAAGAAAAATTTAACACCTCGCAAAGCCAATTCAGGAGTATGCGAAAGAAATTCTACTGAAAGATGGTCTTCAGAATGCCAGGACAAAATTCTAAGAGCTTCACGTAGAATATACCGGAAAACGTGGTCTCTCCCTAGTTCTGTCATGCAGCCTTGTGGTAAGAGACTGCTCACAACTTCATGTTTATGATTAGCCTTTTATAACATGAAATAAATTAGGCGCGCGGAAAAGCTAGAGGGAAAGACTCAGTAGAGCCCATAAAATTTTGAACAGATTTGATGACCAACCTTTTGGAGGACAAAACATCTTCCATTAATTTAAAGATCTTTCCAACCTTCCCTCTGATACAATCAAGGCATGTGTTCTCATTTTGATTGTAAATCCTAAATTCACTCACCAGGTCGGTTGGACAACTGATTTGTGAGTTAAGTGTGCCCTCCCTCAGTTGACATGGCTATGGTAAAATTAGCTCTTTGGAAATTAACACTCCATCAATTTTGTCATCTACATACTGACTCACCAGCACCCCTACATTCCTCAAAGCAGGAAAACTATATTTCCAGCTTTTGAGCACGCAAAGTTAGATAAGGAATAACGGATGGCGGTAACAGTGGGCTAAAATATATTCCCTTCCATTCGATTATAAGTATTTCCTGGAATATTTTAATACTCGCTAATAGTCATAGGCTGAGTTTCTCACCAAATAGTCCCACAAAATAGTAAGAATTCAAAACGGGACGTACATTCCTTATCCTCTCAAGATTAAAACTTCGTTATTCAGTCAAAAGATTTACCCACCGTTCATCAACTATCAAGCACGGTTTTTTTGGGGTTCGGTTTCTAGAGAAAGGACTAGATCATGAGGAGCATGAAAACCGGCTATGCCAAATAAAATAACAGAATTATTTCAATATTTCTTTGTTATCATTACAGCGACAAACGCTTTTAAGTCGACAGGTCCTTTAAGGTTTTTAAACATGACGGTACGAACCGAGAGCTATCATAGGATTTATTGGCTGTAGCTACCGTGGTACTATTCTAAGAACTCTCCCATACTAAAACTATCTCCAATTTAGGTTAAAACCCCGCCAAAATTTTACACTGGCCTTTCTTTACTCTAAAATTTCTCAAACTCTCTGTAATTTATGAGGTACCAGCAGCTTAATCAGATTGGCAAAGTAATTTCACCTCTGACAAATTTAGAAACGTCAATAGTCACTATTTTCTCATATCACATTCTATATACAAAATGGCCTCTAAATACATCGAGTGATTTGCTCCATTACAAGTCATCCTATATGCACTGAAGACAAAAATGAGAATTTTTAAGCATATTCTCATGAAAATTTCCTATAGTTTTTACAAGTGGTGAAAATTACTGGTCTAAGTGTGTTGCAAATGCCAAGGCCACCATAAAAATTACTTTTGACGCGTTTTACCTCCCAGACTCCTAAACAAAAATATCTCTTGGAGCGTCCCAACTCTCAGAATCATAAGAAAAAATACTCGTAGTGCGTTCCAATTCCATGAGCTATGGAGCTTTCAGACTTGACTAGCTCGCACTCCCCCCCCCCCCATCTCTGCTCTCTTAGCATTAAGGACGAGACAGAAACTCCTTGATAGGGTACTTTTTGTTTACATTTTTTTATTCTATTTTACAACAACATGCCTTTCTGGGGTAATATCTCTTCTCGTCGTTGTATTGGAATTCTAAATTGAAGGACCCGATCCGCATTGGGCTATAAAAATGGAGTAAGCTAGTCTGCTTAGCATATCCAGAGTAAGGGTTAACTCTTTTATCACCTTAAACCATATCTTTTTATCATACTTCGAAGTTTTCCTAACATAATCAAGCTGAAACTTCTATCTGTAATGGTCCCGACAGTAGTTCGCCCGTCTGCTTCAGCCCGCTCAAAATCCTTCTGAGTTGGAAAGAACTTGACACTAATAACATGTACGGTTCCAAGACCATAGCTTAACGTTTGATTCGACTACGTTAAGCTGCAATTCGATTCCTTAACAGACTGAGGGCGTCTACCTGCTCCACACTCAGAATTGCAGTGCATTCTTTTCTTTACTTATCAAGGAACTAAAAAGAATTACCTCTATAGATGACTGGTAAGTTTATGTTTTGTTTTTACTACAACACCTGTTTTATTTTTTTTTTTTTTTCCTTTTTTTCCCTTCACTGTGTACCAAGTACAAAAGAAAAGAATTGCTATCACTGTGAGATTGGAGCAGACATCTCCAGTTTGACCAAATTACAACTCTTATTTGAATTTGATTAAATAAAGTAATAAATATATAAAAATATTTAGTCAAAAACATAAGAAGTTTATGTTGGTTACAGTCTGGCGATAAACCATGTTAGTAGCTCAGAAAATAGACTTGTTAATAAACAAGGAAAATAAATCACTACTTACATAAATTTGTATTCCGTTGTTGTGTTTTTTTTCGGCTCCATTCTTTCCATCATAAGAGCATCTTGACACTAATAAAAATCATGACACTAATGACAACTAAAAAATGACACTAAATGACACTAAAAAAATCATTAAGATCTTTAGGTAAGGATTTTTTATTGAATTTTACTTTGAACTATTTGTTTTAGCGCCATGCTTTCGTTTAAAGAGTTTGAAAATGATTGAAATGACACGTATCAAGACATTAAAATTGCCTAATATGTGTGAGTCTAATATATCTTGAATTCTATTCCATCCTCTCTGGCGAACGAGCTTGGACAAGGGGGGGGGGGGCTAATACTAAAACGTGAAAATAACATGTAAACACCCCTCTTATTATAGACACAAACGTCTCAGTGCCATTAGCAACATGGACAAAGAAGAAAAACGTGCCGAAGTCAGTTGTCCTCGTTCGGAAAGCACGAGGGATATCAAACTCCCAGTGTTGCCAAAACCTCTTTCTTTAGATGAAAAGAAATATCTTCTTGCTGTCGAAAGGGGTGACCTTACAACAGTCAAAAGGTAAGTTGAAAGTGTAAAAAACTGTCTCTTTAAAAAAAAACTATTAGCAAAAGCTAGAAAATGAATTTGTAAGTGTTCCTTTTCATTGCGGTTCAATTGTTTCACCAGTGAAAAATATAATGAATATCTTTTTCGAATGTCTGCTATATGTGGGGATCAGAAAGACTCACCTTAAATCTAATCACTAATAGTAAAGCTTCTACTATAAAGAAATACAAAGTATAATGCACTTTCAGTAGAAATTGTTAAGCGTATCCTACCGGAGATATAAACTTTAGATCATTTCAAATTAACCTTAGATCTTATGATTTTCTGATCGTAGAATATGAAAAGATCACATTCTTGGAAACAAAAGGGTAGATATCCTGGGGAAAGTTATAAATCCTCAGCCTAGTCTCAATGACAGATCCAATGTTTTAAGAAGGCGGGCGAAGGGGACTGCTGGAGTTTAGAAGACCCTTTTATAGTAGATCAGACTCGTAAACAAGAAAAAATTGTACCCTCCCAGTTTTTACCGTTTCTTTTGGTCCGAAATGAAAAACGTCAAGTCTAAAGGCGACATTCAGGGGACGATTTGCCAATAGGGGTCTGAAATTTCAAACTATCAATTTTCTTCAATTTGAAGTTTTTTTTTTTTTTTACTTATGAAAAAAAATTCTATTTTGACACTCATCCGAATCAAAATTGTCTTTAATCAAATTTGATTTGCAACTTAAAGCAAGGTAGCAGGAAACATTTATTTTCGGGTTGTAGATATCAAAGGCATGTTCTGAAATGTTCGTTTTTAATTGGTAGCTACTAAGTTAACAGAACTTCATGTGTTCAGAATACAACTTAAATATCTTATTTAACTACTTGCTATATAAACACCGAAGGGTTGACATGGTTTAATATTATCACATCCCTGCCAAACGTTAAGTACCAACTGATTTTCTTCCTTTGCAAAATTTTATGTTTAATGTGCCAAGATAGAATGCAGCTTCTATCTAACCGGAATAAAACCGGATAAAATGTTTGAACTTTGATCAAAATTCGTTTGATTTTGATCGAATTCAATGGCAGAATCGGGACACCTATCGCACAAAAGACAAATCACATAAAGTTGCAGCTTGTAGCCGGAGCTTACATCGACAAAAAAGGAATTATAATTAAAAAGGGGAGGGGCTGGTAGATTTCGAACAGCAAAAGACGACCTAAATTTTGGGATACAACTTTCTATGAATAAGACAAAAGAGAATTCTCTAGGAGTGGCAGAATATTTGACGTTTTCAGATAGACAAAGACTGTTTTTAATGGAATTGACACAGATGAGGTTTAAACTTATTGTAGCAGGGACTGATGTGGTTCAAAAGTAGTTACGTGATACTTGTTGTCAATGTGTAACCCACAACAATTTGTAACCCACACTGCCAAACGAAATGCATTTGATTAATCTCTCCACTTGGCTTTCCTATGTCTTATTTTTATCTGAAGGTATTTGGAAACTTCCATTTTTCCAAAATTTCTTTTATCCGTCGCTTTCAAAAAGTGAGAAAATACGAACATTTAAGCTTTTGAAATTAAAAATGCATTTGTCTCACTTTTAAGGCAACAAAAAAAGCGTTTCTGTTAACAAAACCAAAATACATTTCTACTATTTCGCTCTATTTCACTATTTGTCACGAAAAAAACGTGCATAGGGTGAACAACTATCTATTGATAACAACTAAAAATCTATTTGCTATTTCGATTTCCTATTTCACTTATTTTGCTCTCTTGTAAAATATATAGCGAATAGCAGGCTGTCCTTCGAACTACTGGTCTACTGCAGCAAATACATGACAAAGCTTGCCAGGTCTCTGGCACCTGCTGCACAATAAGTTTTTTTTTTATGTCTTTTGATTTATGTCTTATCTTGTGATTATGATATATCATTTGTGATTATGTCTATGATTATTATGATTGTAAAAACTACTTATTTTTGTTCAGTGTATAAATTTTCTTGTCGTTTTTCTTTTGTTTCTCTTATGTACTCTGTCATTTAGGGGACTTGCGCCCTTTTTTGTTTTGACAGGTTATAAATAAATTGAACTGAATATAACGTCAGGTATTGCCTATTAAAACCAAACACCTGTTTGATGAAGGGGATTCGATACCTTAAAATTCGGCTGACCGTCTCAAAAACATTAGCAAATTTTCCCCATATAAAAGAGAACTACCAAATTAAAAATTGATATGGATTTCAAATGTGTCAACGGTTTGAAAAGCTAACAAAAGGCTAGTTTAAAATAAAGAAAACATATCAACGCTTACTAGTAGCTAAGAAAAGCGCAGTCTATTCAATACAAATACAGCATGAATAGTGTATACCTTACGTCAATGAGGTTTTCAATCAATGTGGTAGAACAACAGGGAACTCCCAAGGCTGTCAATTTAATCAAATAATACTTCCTTTGAGCTGATTTTTAATGTTTTCGAAACAGATAGGCTAGGATATTTTTGAAATTTCAACCTTTATGCCTTTCTTGAACCTTAAACAGAAAATTCTGCTCCGTTGAATCACAAAAAAAAAATTAAAACTTTTCAATGATGCAAATTTCATTAAATCGGAATAAATTTATCTCCAGGACAAGATGGGAAAAGACAAATGGTTTGTCTAAGATTTGCGGGAAAGTAGGTGTCAACATTTAGTTTCGTGTCGTTTATTCGGATCTCTTATCCAAAATTTTAGCCATACAACTATTGTTTGACCACACAATCTAAATTACTTTATAATTCGCTAGATAGGGTGATCCTTTAGGGTATCCCGAATCCCTTCATAAACTTTGTTCCAATTCATTCATCACTTTGTAAGGTTTATTAAGAAGTGATGATAAGAATTTACCAATAAGAAAATGCAACAATAGCAAGTCCTCCCAGTTGCTCAACTTGATCAGACAGGGAAGGAAGCATTCCTTACCATTGCTTAATAAAACAACAAAAGTTTGCCTATTCTTGTTTAGTTAACAAAACTTAACATTGTTCACCATCACTAATTAATAAAATTATGGGCTAATGTCTTTCTTAGTACGGGACGTGATCGTCTCTTACTAGGTTGCTTGCTAAGGCTGCAACCCGGATGTAAAAAGTAAGGAATTAATAGGAATAAGTGGTTGCCCTGATATACATCTAAGAATGCCACTTGTCCCGCACAGGTCCGCCACGCTTGGCAATGTCCCCAAAACGCTTGGTAGACTTCCGCCACGTACCACCTGGTGTATGTGATTGCTTAACGATAGCGCCTCCTCGAATTGGAATGGTACTTTGTTAATAAAAACGGGCCTTAATACTTATTGACGCAGTTAATGTTTCGTTGTCTGCTCTCTTTAATTTACATGCTCAAAGAATATTTGAGCATATTTACATGCTCAAAGAATAAGGAGATATTATGATTTACTTAGTGTAGCTTGGCCAATTTCTCCTTCACTTAGAAGAGTCAATTCACAGAAATACAATCCGTGGGAGCAAAATTTATTTTTCAAAATCTATGGGGAGATTGTATTGATCTTTCATTTTTTATTGAAAATACCAAGAAAGCCATTTTTTTTAATGAAAGTACCGAAAAGGGTATTTTTCAAATCTAGGAAGGTAGGGGAAAAATCTTGTTGGGCAATTCTCCCTCTCTTCCCGAACTCAAGACACTAAGGAGCTAAAACGATTGTGTTTAAATACTAGTTAAAGTAGAAACGTTAACATAGTGTCGACAGTTGATAAAACGTACACTTTTCCCAAGGCTTCTACAGCGCGCCAAGAGGCATAACGCTTTCAATGTGAACTGCCGAGACCCCATGGGACGTGGAGCTCTTCTGATGGCTATCGATAACGAAAATCTGCAAATGCTTGAGCTTCTTGTTATAATGGGGGTTGCTACCGAAGACGCCTTGCTCCATGCCATTGACAAGGAGTTTGTTGAGGCAGTTGAATTGCTTCTGGAACATGAAGAACTCATTCACAAAGAAGGAGACGCATATGTAAGTATTCTTGAAGAATATTCGTTTTATTTTATTAAACTCAGTGTGAAATACAGTTAATTTGTTCCGACGACCACCCAATGTTTTGCCATCCAAGCTAGTCGGCTACCAACTTTGGTATTAACATTCTAACACTTAAAGAAGAGTTGACTAGGATTAAAAATATCAGCCTACAATTGTTTTTGACTATAGGTAAGCTTATTTCAACTGTATTCATTTCGTCTTTAATTGCCTGCATTCAAAATCAAATCTGTCTTACTTTTTGGCCTTTTGTTTCTCCTCCTTTTTTCAGCTAGAGTTATACGAACTTTTCTCATGCAGTTACATGTTTTAAGGGGGAGGAGGCCTGCATGAATTTTTCCAGAGAGGTTAATGACCCGTAATTTTGAGGCTGATTGGTTGTTCCAAAAGTTACGTAGGTAATTTCGAAGACCACACAGCCACATGACGATAAGTAACAGTCCGAATAGGTATGAATCCTTTTATCAGACAATGAATTGAATGTTTCAATTGTTTCTTTTTTTCACTCTATAATAAAAGGATTTATCCCTATTCGAACTGTTATTTATCGAAAATTTACATATCGTGTGTCTATGAGACTTCCAATATTAAGCACTCTATAGCACAAACTAGGGCCTTGGGAACCTAGTTAAAAATATTTTAATTTCTATCACCACCCCTTTCTTCTCCAGAAATACCCACATATAGTAAAAATGTAAAGGAATTGTGCAATATGATGACAACTTCCTGGAGTGGATATGCAGCCAATATTAGGGCCCTTGAACAGATTTTTACGTCATACGCTTCTCAGCTTGCAGAGCTTGAAAGATTTCTTGGATATACTTTTATTCCATTAAAAAAAAAATAAAAAATACACAATTCTACCTTACACTTAAAATCCTGCTCTAGGCACCACCATGTCTAGGTCAAAGTTCTGAATAAGCTGAGTTTAAGCTAAACTTAAATCATTAACCAGTCCTCAAAGAATCTTCCAATCCTTGTAAGTAAGGGATAAGGGAAAGCAAGAACATGAAAATCCAACTAATTTTTGAATGGTATTTATTTCATACTTAAACATTATAATTTAGTAAAAACAAGTTCCCTTGGAAGGCGTGAGTGTACCCCAAGCTAATTGTGAATGTTCGCAAAATATACCACTAAAAAGGCAAAGCTAGAGATACCCACAAAATATAGCTGTGGGAAAATTGACTTTATTACTACAGCTTACGTTCCTATATATAAATTTTGTTATTCTTTATCAATTAAATAGCCACTCACATTTTTATGTCTATTTTATTTATTTATACATTAAAGATTGTAAAAAATACATTATTAAATAAAATTGTTTTTGGTCATAAACTATTCCTCGGAATTTTACGGAGTGTGGGCAAATACCCAGTCTGAGACCTGTATGAACTTATGTTTTTCCTTTTTTATAGATTCCAAATAGATCAAAGTCATATTTTGGATAATCGGATAGTTGCGTTCTTACAATTTAAGGATAAGAGCAAATATGTTCTAAATTTTGCTATGTTTATTTGTTCACGCCATTCATTACCAAACAAGAAAAGATAACTGACTTTATAAATATCAAACCGCTCATGGCAATGAATTTTGATAGCGTATTCGACATAAAAGCTTCAACATAAATTCAACGTGATGAACACTTTACTGGTAAATGCACAGTGATTTATTTTGACGTAGAGGGTGTGCAAAAATAATAAATATAAAAAAATGCCCAACCTGTATGGAAAATAGAAAATGATAGAAAAACAGTCAACAGCTCGATATCTGAAGAGTGGAACAAAGATAAAAAGACCCTCTCTTTGTACCTTCGTGGCTGCTCGACTCTCACTCTTATTAAATAAAAAAAACAAGTTTTTTCAACTGAAAGTAAGGAGCAACATTAAAACTTAAAACGAACAGAAATTATTACGTATATGTGGGGGTTTGCTCCCTAGTCAATACCTCGCTCTTTACGCTAAATTTCGAATTTTGTTCGAATCACTAGTCCCTGAATCACAAATGCCGTTTAATTAGAATACATAGGTATTTTGAAAGCACTGAAAAAGAACTTAAGCATAAAGAGCGAGGTATTGACTAGGGGCGAACAACCATGCCTGGTCCAAACCGACACTATTCAAACAAGGAACTTTGATTACAGCATTAACATCAAAATAATTTACTTTTATTATTGATTATAAGTATGTACTGAACAAAAAAATGTATTTTCCATATGAAAGTAAAGAACTACATTAAAACTAAAAACTAACAAGAGTTTCTCTGTATATGAGGGGACTGGCAGCCCCAAAATCCCCACTCTTTTATTCATTCGATTTGACGGTATTATTATCTTTTCAGAGCTGGGAAAAAGTTGACAGGACTACAGCTGCCTTTACGCCAGAAATAACGCCACTTATCTTGGCTGCGCATAGAAATAACTACGAAATTTTAAAGATACTACTTGACAGAGGTGCCACACTTCCCATGCCACACGACGTTAGGTAATCTCTTTGCTGTTAATTTTATTAAAAAGCTTTTGAAACTTCTAAGCATCCAGATTCAAGGCAAGCAGTTGGACCAGAATTTATTTTTCTGTGTATGTGGGTGGGCACAAATTTAAATGAAAAAAAAAAAAACTCGAGTAGTATGAAACATATAAGAAATTATTGTAGGAATCCTCAGAATCAAAATATCAAAATTTTAGAAGGGGCACGATTTTAGAAGCCTGTATATCTGTAAGATGTTATCAAGTTGTAAATCAGGTACGCGGGTTCCGTTTATATCTGATTGCTACTGGAAGTATTAAATAAAAAAAAGTTTTTTGAACTGAAAGTAAGGAGCGACATTAAAACTTAAAACGAACAGAAATTATTCCGTATATGAAAGGGGCTGTCCCCTCCTCAACGCCTCGCTCTTTACGCTAAAGTTTGACTCTGTCTCCCAACTTTTTTTTTTTTAATAAAAAACTTTAGCGTAAAGAGCGAGGCGATGAGGAGGGGACAGCCCCTTTCATATACGGAATAATTTCTGTTGGATTTAAGTTTTAATGTCGCTCCTTACTTTCAGTTTAAAAAACTTGTTTTTTTTTTATTTAGCCTAATTTCTGATCGTTTTTTAGTTAATGCAGCTTTTATTTTGGCTCACCGTCATTGAATAAGTAAACAAAATTTGCATAAAAATTTTGCTTTTCTTTTGCTAAATGGCTGTCTCTAAATTTGGTTCTGACGTAATTTACAAATTAACTTACGTAACGAACTTCTATACTCGTATATTTTTCTTGTGGCAAAAAATACAAAGTTGCAGTTATTTGCAGATATGAGCTTGAAACCTGTGTAAAAGGGTTTTCTGATACGCGGAATCTGACGGTGTGATTTTTATTAAAATTCTTTCACTTGTAGGGGATGTTTCCTCCCTCTTTAAAAAATCAGGTAAATTTTCTCAGGCTCGTAGCCTTTGATGAGTAATACTACACTTAATAAAATTTATATATTTTTTAAATAATGCTTGGAAATCCGGCGCCCCCTTCATAGAAATGTCCCTTACCCCAAAGAAACATCCTCCACGGAAAGATTCTCCCGAGTAACCCCCTCCTCCCGCCCCCCCCCCCCCCAACCAGAAAAAAATCCTTTATGAAAATGTCTGTATACTTCCCAATAACCAATACAATATGTAAGCAATGGGCAAAGTTCATATCTTGCAGCCCTTTCTCTGGGAACTGTGGGGGATTAAGTCATCCTAAAAGACATATTTATTAGATTTTCGACTATGCTGAACAAAATGGATATCTAAAAATTTTGATCGGGTGACTTTAGGAAAAAAATGAGCGTGGGAAGGGGCCTAGTTGCCCTTCATTTTTTTTGGTCACTTAAAAAGGGCACTAGAACTTTTAATTTCCGTTCGAATGACCCCTCCCACGATATTCTAGGACCACTGGGTCGAAACGATCACCCCTGGAAAAAAAACAAAAAACAAATAAACACGCATCCGTGATCTTTCTTCTGGCAAAAAATGCCAAATTCCAGATTTTTGTAGATAGGAGCTTGAAACCTCCGCAGTAGGGATCTCTGATAATTTGAATATGATGGTGTGATTTTCATTAAGGTTCTGTGACTTTTAGGGGGTATTTTCCCCTTTTTTCAAAAATACACCCAATATTCTCAGGCACGTAACTTTTGATTGGCAGGATTAAACTTGATGAAATTTATATTTTTAAAATAAACATTAAAATCTGATTCTTTTGATGCATCTTTTGCTATCAAATTCCGTTTTCTTCAGTTTCGTTTACCATTGAGCCGGGTCGCTTCTTACTTACAGTTCGTTACCACGAACTGTTTGAAAGTTTAAGCAGTCTGATTTATTCAACTCAGGTCTACTAATTCCTGCAAGGCACATAGCAGTAAAATTAAATGAATTAAATAGTTGCATATTAATTAAAGCGAGAATACACAATGTAAAACCTCCTCAAATGGATGAGAAGAGATCATATTAAAGCATTCAGAGGGTTTGAAAACTTGATTGGGAGGGGGGGGGGTAAAAAGTGAATATCTCAATATAATCTTATTATGTCTGAATTCCATGCTACAAACTTTCATGATCGAATTCTGAATGTGTTGCTTTCTCATAGGCCAACCGCATTATTCTTCATTCTCAAGAGCCTTTTATAACCTGATTGGTTTTAAAACCATGTTAAGTTTATTAGAAGTATTAAATATAATAAGCAAAGAAGTAAATTCCAAAATAAATAATAATGATAGGAAAAGTAAACTTATTTAAAAGTAAAAGTAAAGAATAAGCGTAAAAAATATAGTAAGTATTATTAGAAGTATAATCAAGGTAACTTATATTAAAATTAAAAGTATATTAAGTTTAATGAAGGAGCCTGTACAGCTCTGTAGGCCTTGTGTGGTTTTGTGCTGCAATCAGGTTTTGTTTCAGAAAGAGTTAGTAGTAGTATTTCAATAGCCATCATACTGAGGACATTATGCCGGTGTTTGGTTATTCAAGATATACAAAATTGGTCATAGATTTATAAATTGTGAGGATTATTAAAGCATATTTTAGAAACTGGGCTTTTACTCGTAATTTATTTTTACTACTCTTAACTAAAAGAGAGAAGTTGACATTTTAGTGGATATAGTGAAAAAATAGTTTAATAAATGAACGATAGCTTAACTAGCATTAGCAATAATTAAATTACTGAAGGGGTTGTAATTTTTACCAAAAAGGATAATTAGAAAGAGAGAGTAAACCTAAAGAAACGGATAAAATCTAATAGAATCAAATAAAAAATACCCAAGTTTTTGGGTTATTTTACAGTTTCACCCCTTTCCTCAAAAAGGTTATAAGACAACTCAATTAATGCTTCAATCTTATCAAAATTCATTCACATAAATGTTCCTTTATGGCCGCCTTCAATTTAATCCAGGTCTCATCCATACTTCAATAAGTTATTTGAACTTTCAACAATTTTTTTTTATCTATATTCGAACTCTATCCACAATTTCAGTGAACGACACCATCAAAAATTTCTAAGTGCACTTTTTAAAAGCAAGACGTATTAAAAAAAGTGAGCTTTGAAACCAAATTTAACCAACTAAACTAATTTATATTTTGAAATAATTTCACAGCAACAACAAGTGAATTTTCATAGCACAGGATTAATTATCACTTTTTCATGTTCAAGAGTGAAAATGTAAAATTCCCAATTTTGTATATAATGCTTTCGAAATTTCCGTAAAAAAACAAATAAGAAATATAAAATGTTTCGTCATGATATAAGATCTTTGCGATTAAAAATCACTTTACAATCAAATCGACAACTGGATTCTCAGAATTTGATATTTTCATGTTTTTTCATCTTTCTGTGATTTAAAAATGTTGCCAAAATACCCTTTCTTTGGACAATCCAATTGTTAAAAGCTTGATAAAAAATAAAAAGAACTGACTTTCTTCTTGATAGTTCAACAAGCCACGAATACAAATTCAGTTTTTCACACAACAAGGCATATAACACTTGTCTATTGGAATTCAAATTCCAAGCGCGTCTCTTGGAGATACAGTCAATTGGTATAAAATACTTTGGGTCGCATAGCAGAAGTAACCCCTAAAAATAAAATGAAAATTTACCAAAAGAAAATTGCTTTTGTCTCTAATTTTTAGGAAACCCTTGGACCCTATCTAAGGACTTATTGACATTAATTGTAACTGTAATGATATTTAAAATTTTATTAGTTGCTAAGTTAGTATTACTATTCTTAGGATTGACAATTTAATTACTGTTTTATTGACATTCATAGTATCGTTGAGGGAATTAGTAGATACGACAAATTTCTGTAGCGTTTTATTTGTTTTTATTAAGAAAAGTATAAAAGTCAGGTCTTCAACTTTGTTTAGGCCCTAGGTCTATGTTGTTTCAAAAAGGTTTGCCAAAAATATGATAATCATAGGCAGCGCAATAACGCTGCCTAAGTAAAGAAAGATGTTGGCACAATATATTATTTTTTTTCCATACCAGGGCACTTCGTATCGAAGTAGTTGTCGTAGAAACTTTGAAAAGGGCTCATTCGATTGGAAATTGGAATGGCTATGGCCTTTTTTAATAGTCGAAAGTGATTTGAGGGCAACTAACCCCCCTCTCACACCCACCTTTTCCCCAAGCACATCCAATCAAAATTTTTAAATAGCCATTTTGTTCAGCATAGTTGATTTCTTGATAGAAATTATGATGTTGAGGAGGACACTCCCCCACAGCCCTCAGGGCAAGGGTTGTAAGTTATGCCCTGGGGTCATATAAGATTTTTATAGAACGCGTTGTCATAGAAACTTCAAAAAGGGCTCATTCGATTGGAAATTGAAATGGCTAGTGCCCTTTTTAATAGTGGAAAGTGATTGGAAGGCAACTAACACCCCTTCCACGCCCACCATTTCCCCAAACATATCCAATCAAAATTTTCAGATAGCCATTTTGTTCCACACAGTTTAAAGTTAAAAATTTTCAGATAGCCATTTTTTCCACGCAGTTTAACGGAAATTATACCTTTGAGCAGGACAATCCACCCACAGTCTTCAGGGCAAGGGTTTAAAGTTATGCCCTGGGGATATATAAGGTTTTTATTGAAATCTTTGTCGTAAAAACTTGAAAAAGGGCTCATTCGATTGAAAAGTCAAAGGGCTAGTGCTCTGTTTAATAGTCGAAAGTGATTTGACTGCAACTAACCCCCCTCTCACGCCCACCATTTCCCAAAGCACATCCAATCAAAATTTTGATATAGCCATTTTGGTCACGTAGTTGAAAGTTCTTGAAATTATAATTTTGAGCAGGACACTCCTCCCACAGTATTCAGGGCAAGGGTTATAAGTTATGCCCTGGGGGCAAACAAGGTTTTTATTGAAAACTTTGTCGTAGAAACTTGAAAAAGGACTCATTCGATTGCAAATTAAAAGGGCTAGGGCCCTTTTTAATAGTCTAGAAAGTGATTTGAGGGCAACTAACCCCAACCTAACGCCCACCTTTTCCCCAAACACATCTAATCAAAATTTTAGATAACCATTTTATTCAATGTAGTTGAAAATTTTGGAATATAGGTCTTTAATGATGACCACCCCCCCCCCATAATCCTCAAGGCAAGGGTTGTAAGTTATGCCCTGGGGGCTTATAAGGTTCTTATAGAAAGCGATATTGTAAAAAAGGGCTCATTCAATTGTAAAAAAGGGCTGTTGTAAAAAAGGGCTCAATCAAAAAAGGGCTCATTCGATTGAAAATTGAAATGGTTAGTGCCCTTTGTAATAAGTTGAAAGTAATTGTAGGGCAACTAACTCCCTCTTACGCCCACCATTTCTCCAAACAAATCCAATCAAAATTTTGAGACATAAATTTTGTTCAACGTAGTCGGAAGTTCTGGAAATTAAGTCTTTTAGGATGATAACCCCCTCAGAGCCCTCAGTGCAAGGGTTGTAAGTTATGCCCTGGGGGCAAATAAGGTTTGAATAGAAAATTATTGTAGAGATTTCAATAAGGGCTCATTTGTTTGAAAATTGAAATTGCCCTTTTTAATAGTCGATAGTGATTGGAGAGTAATTGACCCCCCTCTCACGCCCACCATTTCCCCAAACACATTCAATCAAAGTTTAGTGATGGCCATTTTGTTCAACGTAGTTGAAAGTTCTAGAAATTATGTATTTAAGGCTGACAAACCCCCCAGAGCCCCCAGGGCAAAGGTTGTAAGTTATACTCCGGGGGCATATAAGGTTTTTATAGATAGAGTCGTCATAAAAACTTCAAAAGGAATCATCCAATTAGAAATTAAGAGGGCTAGTGCCCTTTTTAATAGTCGATAGTGATTGGAGGGTAACTAACCACCCTCTCACGCGCACCATTCCCCCAAACACGTCCAATCAAAATTTTCAGATAGCCATTTGTTCAACGTAGTAGAAAGTTCTAGAAATTAGGTCTTTGAGGATGAAACACCCTCCCCCCAGTCCTCAGGGTAAGGGTTGTAAGTTATACCCTGGGGACTATAAGGTTTTTATTGAAAGCGTTGTCGTAAAAACTTCAAAAGGGCTCATTTAACTTGAAATTGAAAGGGCTAAGGCCTTTTTTAATAGTTGAAAATGATGGGAGAGCGACTAACGCCACTCTCACGTTCACCATTTTCCCAAACACATCCAATCAAAATTTATAGATAGCCATTTTGTTTAACGTTATATAAGGTTTTTAACGTTATATAAGGCTTGTTTAACGGCATATAAGGTTTGTATAGAAAATTGTTGTAGAAATTTCAATAAGGGCTCATTTGTTTGGAAATTCAAATTGCCCTTTTTATTAGTCAATAGTGATTGTAGAGTAATCGACCCCCCTCTCACGCCCACCATTTCCCCAAGCATATTCAATCAAAGTTTAGAGATAGCCATTTTGTTCAACGTAGTTGAAAGTTCTAGAAATTATGTATTTAAGGAGGACAAACCTGCCAGAGCCCCCAGGGCAAAGGTTGTAAGTTATGCCCTGGGGGCATATAAGGTTTTTATAGATAGAGTCGTCATAAAAACTTCAAAAGGGCTCATCCAATTAGAAATTGACAGGGCTAGTGCCCTTTTTGATAGTCAAAAGTGATTGGAGGGTAACTAACCACCCTCTCACGCCCACCATTCCCCCAAAAATCAAATCAAAATTTTCAGATAGCCATTTTGTTCAACTTAGCAGAAAGTTCTGGAAATTAGGTTTTCGCGGATGAAACACCCTCCCCCCAGTCCTCAGGGCAAGGGTTGTAAGTTATTCCCTGGGGGCTATAAGGTTTTTATTGAAAGCGTTGTCGTAGAAACTTCAAAAGGGTTCATTTGACTTGAAATTGAAAGGGCTAAGGCATTTTTTAATAGTTGAAAGTGATGGGAGAGCGACTAACGCCCCTCTCACGCCCACCATTTTCCCAAACACATCCAATCAAAATTTATAGATAGCCATTTTGATTAACGTAGTTGAAAGTTCTGGAAATTAGGTCTTAGAGGATGACAACCACCCTCACAGCTTTTAGGGTAAGGGTTGTAATTACCCTAAAGGCTGTGGGATATACCTGGGGGCATATAAGGTGTTTATAGAAAGCGTTGTCGTAGAAACTCAAAAAGGACTCATTTGATTGTAAATCGAAAAGCCTAGTGCCCTTTTTAATAGTCGAAAGTGATTGGAAGGCTTGACATTCTTATATTAAAGATCGATGTGGGTATAATGTATGTTTTTTTTTTTTTTTTTTTTTTTTTTTTAGACCAGGGCACTTCGTATCGAAGGATTTGTCGTAGGAACTTCAAAAAGGGCTCATTAGATTGAAAATAGAAAGAGCTGATGCCCTTTTTAATAGTCAGAAAGTTATTGGAGGGCAACTAATCCCTCTCCCATGCCCACCCTCCCAATCGCTTTTATGTTTAAAAACTAAATGTTGCCTTAAGATTAGATCAAAATGCACTGTGTTAATGATAATTCCCAATAAGGCATCTCAGCAGTATCCCAAGAACGACTGAGGGTATTATGTTCAAACTTTTGGGGCTACTACTGCTCTTAAAATTTAACCAAGTCAAAATAGAGTAAGTGTATCCAGGCTATCAAAGAAAGTAAGCAGATTTTGTTGAGAATGATATCAAGTTTTCCATTTCAGGTCAACTAGAGGAGGTATGAAACTAAATTAAACACTACTATTTGCGACCAGATTTTTAGAACGGTGTATGTTGTCAAAAATTGCTGAAAATTTTTCTCCAGCATACAAATAGCAGGCCAAACTATAAAGTCTTAAAAAAACGAAAAGATTAAAATTTATTTTCTTTTTTCCTGAAAAGACTATGTCAATATAAAACGAACAGAAATTAATTAAGAAGGCTTTTTCCACAAAACAAGTTTTTCAAAGAAAAGTAAAGAACACCATTAAGCAAAAAATGAGCAATAATAAAATCAAATAATCTACCAAGCGTAAAATGCCTTCCCAAGGCCAGAACAAATTTGCACTTTACTGAAGAAAATGCAAGTGAATGTGCATTGTCAGTTTAATATATATATACTGATATTTAGTAATCAAAATGTTAATATTATTTGATTTATTAAAGTTATAAAAGTAAGAACATTTATATTTTTTTCAGTAAAGTGCAAATTATGTTCTGGCCTTGGGAAGGCAAAGGAGTTTTTATGGAAAAAGTTTTTTTAATTAATTGACAAAAGAAAACATATGGAAGGAATAGACTTAATCAAACAGTTCGTGGTGACGAACTGTAAGTAAGGAGCGACCCGGCTCAATTGTAACCGAAACTCTAAAAAACAGAATTTGATACCAATAGATTTTTATGCTGATTTCAAATATTTAAGTTTAATTAAGTTTAGTCTTATCCTTTGAAGGTTAAGCTTGAGAAAATTTGCCGTTTTTTGGAAAAAGGGGGAAATACCTCCTAAAAGTAATAGAATCTTACTAAAAATCATACTATTAGATTCAGCGTATAAAACAACACTACTGTTAGAGTTTCAAGCTCCTATCTGCAAAAATGTGGAATTTTGTAATTTTTGCTAGAAGAAAGATCACAGGTGTTTATTTTTTTTTTTTTATTTTTTTTTTTTTTAAGGGGTAATTGTATCGACCCAGTGATCCTAGAATATTGGGAGATGGCTCATTCGAACGGAAATTAAAAGTTCTTGTGCCCTTTTTCATTGACCAAGAAAATTGGTGGGGCAACTAGTCCCCCTCCACGCCTCTTTTTCCTCAAAATCGTCTGATAAATGTTTTGAGATAGCCATTTTGTTCAGCATACTTGACAGGCCTAATAACTATGCCTTTGAAGATATCATGACCCCCAGAGCCGTTGGGGAAAGGTCGTTCAGTTAAGAAATTTGCCCATTGTTTGCGTATAGTATTTGTTATTGGAAAGCATGCATGCAGTTTTCGGGGGGGGGGGAGATTTTTAGCTAGCGGAATTTTCCAAGGTAATAATTTTACGCAAGGAGGAAGTTTCCAGGGAGTGAAATTTTTCAGGGGAAATTTTAAACAGGGGAATTTACCAGAATTCCTATACTAAATTCGTCTTATGTCTTGCTTTCTCTTTGTCGACTCAATTTTAAGCAATGGAGATGTTAAGGGTAGCTTGTCCGGGGCAAATTTTCTCCAGGAATGAACTATCTAGAGAATAAATCACAAGTTTTTTTTTCAACTGAAAGTAAGGAGTAACATTAAAACTCAAAACGAACAGAAATTATTACGTATATTAGGAGGTTTGCTCTTTCTCAACATCTCGCTCTTTACGATTAAATTTGAATTCTGTCCCAATTCTTTAAGAACGACTCCTGAAACACTGTGTTCGTTTAATTAGAACAATAAGAAGCTTTTTTAAAAGTACTAAAAAACTGTTGCGTAAAGAGCGTGGTGCTTAGGAAGAGCAACACCATCCCTCCATATGTGTTATAATCTCTGTTCGTTTTAAGTTTAAATAATGCTCCCTACTTTCAGTTGAAAAACTTGCGATTTTTATTTAATTTAGGTTAGGAAACTGCTTTTATTCGTAATACTACGACAAAATTAAAAAATGAGAAAAATATGTAGCTGATAGGCTAGTCACTTCAGCTGAAAAACAGTTTTCAGTGTTCTTATATATTTTAGTGTTCTTTATATATTTTCTTATATATTTTTAGGTGCGGCTGCACAGACTGTATACTATCAATCCAAGCGGACTCTTTGCGACACTCAATGTCAAGAATTAATGCATACAAAGCTCTGGCATCGCCATCTTTGATTGCTTTATCTTCTGTAGATCCAATATTAACTGCGTTTGAACTTAGTGCTGAGCTACGCAATCTTGCTTATACCGAAAATGAGTTCCGCCAAGATTATTTGGTAAGTTGTTCTTTTCAAATAAGCGCTGTGTCGGTGCTTGATACCATGAGAGATGTTCAATAGTTTAAGAAAGAACAAGTAAGCAAATAAGTCGAAAAGCAACCTATATTGATGAAATTTTTCTGCAAATTAGCGAAATAGGAATGGTATTGATATCATACTATCAGAAGATGCACAGAAAGTTAGAAAAAAGTAGGAAATCTAGAATAAAAACTATGAATTACAGAAAAAAAAGAATAAGAGAAAAACCACTTTGAAAAAAATTAAAACAAAACTAACCTAATTAAAAATGAGCCAAAGTATATCTAAATTCAGTTTCGATAAACTAGGAGAAATCACAAAAAATTCAGTTTCGATATAGGAAACACAACAAATAAAAATACAAAAAAATAAGTTCAGGGGCCTGAAAAGGATGGGGGGGGGCAGTTAATTGCTCCCTATCGTTGATTGCTTTCCATAAGTTTTTTTCTCTTCTTAGATTTTGAAAAATACCTTTTTTTGGCATCTTAATTGGAAAAAATACAAAAGGCAACAAAATGGGCCATTAACAACCAAAAGTGGATTGCCCCTCCTCTAATTTGGACCGCCCTCCCAAATTTTCCTAAATTGTCACTTCTGGATAGATTCTATAAGAGTAAGGACAACTTGACATCATTTGGAACTCAACTTAACTACTCTGTCAAATACTATTACATTAGAGGCTCCCTCATGAAAGGTAAAGGTTAAGAATGTGGCACTACACTCTAGTCCCTACCGGAAGAGCTGATCTCTGCTTCTTGGCCTTTTATCAAGAAAACGCAATGAGGTGCTTGGGGGTCAGGCATACTGTGCTTTCAAAAGCCATTCCTGTTTACTTTCCCTGATTTACTCCAGATATCCATTTGTACCTAGGTTTACTCTCACTAGGCTATTCTTGCTCGCTCTTTTTAAGTCACACCACTTATCGCAGAAAGAATTTGAATTAACATCCCTGAGTAGAATCAATGTCAATGAAGAAAACAAGCCGTCAGTTGAAACTCCACATAAAATATACTCTGTCAAACAACCTTATAAGAAAAAAAAAATCAAATACAATTTCGAGCATCAGTTTAAATGTAAGAATACCTCCTCAAAAGTTGACTTCAAAAATAGATTCAGCATTTTGACAAATAGGGGGCCATGGAGATTCTCAGTGGATCCAGTGGATACAGTTCAGGCTCTTTTGAATGTTTAAAATTTTGGCTGAAGAAAATTGAGAGAAAGAAAACGATAGTTGAGCTGATAAGGAGGGTGAGAGATTCTATCTCTTGAAACTAATATGTTACCTTAGGCTGGTCTGGCGAGAAAAAGCTGTAGACGAAAAAAGCTCTTGTGGGTCAAATCTTTTCTAAGACAAGCTGAAAGGGATCTTTGGAGGCCAAGTGACTGTTGTCAAACAATCAGTTATATAGCCTGTTATAACTTTCTTTGAGGTCACTTTGAAGCTAAACTATCAGCAAAGAGATCAGGTAGTATAGCTAGATTCGAGGAAGTCATCGAAGAGGGTACCAGAGTGACTCCTCAGCCGTTTTCTACAAAACTCATAAACATCTTTCTGCCCTGGCTAAGGCATGTACGAAGCTAAATTGTTGTCTTGTCAAAGTTCTGTTTTTGTATCAGGAAGAAATTTGATTAGATTTTCAAATTCTAATCAAATTTGATTGTGTAAACAAGAAATCGTCAAAAACCCGATTTGGGACCACATAAGCTCAAAGGGGGTTCACTTGCTAGTTTTTGAAGGATCAAATTTTCAGAATTTTATTTTTAGAATGGCTCTAGAACAAAACCATTTGATGGTATTAGCAGAGAGTCTATCCTAATTATTACATGCCAACAAATTTGGAATGCATCCTATTAGAATAGATAAAACTGTTGGTCAGGAATGGATTCTCAGTAATTGAGTGAATCAGTATTTTCGGAACTTCCGAGACTTCTAAGGCCATTACAGGCTCAACCACTGTCAAAACATCTTCTACCTTGACACCCTCTAAAGACGACCAGGATCATGTATATCTTGGCAAATCTGCTGAAGCTTGTTGTGACTGTTCACCAAGAATTACAACAGTACTACCATTTATTGCTGGCAAAGATGTGACTGCCAAAAAGACCGAATCAACTTTTCTGGCCACTTTGTTCTCAAGAAAATTGCCAGAGAAAATATACTTTTCTTTGAAGTACATAGTAATACGTGTTTCCCTGGAGAGGTGATTAAATGTGCGATCGACTAAGGCTTAAACTACAGTATAGCTTTTGGATGATATGCAGTACATTTTGGTTTTCAACCACATTATATCTGAACCAGACGGTGTCTAAACATTTTAAATAACTGTAACACTTCCCAGACTAAAGTAATATATTCATATAAAATTTTAAGACTGGGGTCAAAGAAGAGCTCCATTGTGGCCTCATCAATAGGTGTAAGCGATATTAGCAGATTCGGACAACAAACCATTCACTTTCAGTTAATAAGAGGTAAGTTTGACCAAAAAGAACAAGCGGAATGAGGTCTTTAAGGCTAATTAATGCTATGAAGAGAATACTACACTTGTTGGTCACGTCGAGTTTGATTCTTTTTTTGCCAAACATAAACACATTTCCAGAAGATTGAAAAGCTTAAGTTGACGTTATAGCGGTATGACTTAATAGCACATTAACGAGGCCCCTTCTCATTTCATAATGGTAAAAATACTAAAAATATTACAGCACACTTATTTTTGATACTAAATGAATTTTAAGAGTGAAAAACGGTTTTGACAACACTATATTGATAAAAAGAATTCGATTTTCATAGTGGTTTTAAATATGCGCAATTAATAAAGTTTGAACAACGAAACATTTTCTAGCATAGAAATGAGCTACCCAAAAATTTTTTTTTACTATTGTGGATATTTTCACCCACAGATTTGGCACATAACAGAAAATAGTTAAATATTCCATTTTTTTTAAATTAACCCACATAATTCAAATATGGTCTAAAGCTTACTGTGCAGAATTTATAAATATTTACTTGTCGTAAACAAAAAACACTTCAAAAATAAAAGGACGAGCTCCTGTACCTTAAAAAATCATAAATCTTTGCGTCCACTACTAAGACAGTCTTGTCTCTCTAGCCACTGTAAATTCAATTTTCATATGCTTCCATTCAATACATATTCATTATTTCTAATGAGATGGTCGCTACAATCCAGTAACATTCACTTAAACTAAAAGAAACTAACTAGTTCTTTATTTTTGTTGCTTTAGGAACACAAACATTTAATTTATAAATATTTTTTTTATTTTTTACAGGATTTGAGAAAACAATGTCAAGACTTTGCAGTAAATCTTCTCAGCAATACTAGAAGCTCTCAAGAGCTTGCAATTGTTCTTAATTTTGACCCCTTCTCTGCTCCTTATGAAGATGGACAGCATATGAACTTGGCCCGCTTAAGATTGGCTATTGAACACAAGCAAAAAAGAGTAAGTAAATATTTTATAATATAATATTTAATTACTTTAACAACATCAATCCCAGAATGTATCTGGCAGTATAGCCTAACTACAATCATGGTTTAAATTGCAGATGGAGGATGACAACTCCTCACAGAGGCATGATTTCCGCAGTATTATAAAAGCAAAGGAAAACATAGCAAAACCTAGGAAAGTCAATTCACAAAAATGTAGTAGGAAGGCAAGGGTTTACTTTCATTTTTTAAAAAGTGAAGATAATGAAAGGTATTTTCAAAATTCAGGGGGGGGGGGATTTTGAAATAAACAAAATACGTGTGATTTTGAAATCTATGGGAGTCAATTGCTCTTTCCCTACCAAGTTGTTATCCTAGGCACAAAATTTGCCCCAAAAGACATCATACAAAAAATATAACCATGAAAAAGTAGAGTGTAAAAAAAAAACTAAATGTAAGTGGCCCAAAAAAACTTGGAATTTAAATATAAATGTATAGTATTGGTACCGATTACTCATGTCATCCCTATTGCACTAACGGTCCGTAGGCTTAAGCTGACATTCTTCCTCTGCCTTGAGGGTCCAGGTCTCACAACCATATAATGAAATTGTTCGCACTTGTGCTGAGTAGATCCTGAGTTCCAAATAGCATATTTAAAATATTACATGGTGTCTGTCAAGGATATCTGGCATTGCCTATTCTTTTCAACTGTGTTTTTGATTGGATTGGGAAAAACACATTGGAAACAGATTATGGTGTCGCCATCTCAGCACAAGGAAGCATTGCTGATTCTGAATATGCTGACAATGGTACTCTACGTAACGAACAGTAACGAACACTGCTAGTGAGACAGGACTTGCGATTAGTATCCACAAGACAAAGTATCTTTCAAGTAAAGAGACGACTTATATATATGATTCAGTGGCGAACCCATTGAGAGGCTGGAAGAGTTCAGATATCTGGGGACATTCATATATGCTAAGGGTGGGGCTTTTAGTTAGATTCAATGCAGGATTAACAGAGCTTGGTCTGTCTTTGACTAACTCTGCAAACCACTATAGCTTAGAAAGGAAATTGCCTTTGTGAGAAACTCAGGTTCTACTCAGCATGCTTGTACTGAATTATACTATATTATTATAAGACCTGGCCACCTAGACAAGACAAGACAAGATCTTTAATTGACAAAATACATGATAAATAATCTTTTAAACTGGTCGATGAGGAGCTGTGCTAGATGTGTCGGCCATAAACAAAGATAATAAAATACAGAAATAACAAATAAAGGATATAAATAAAAAAAAAAAAAAAAGTTCTTCTTTTTTTCTTGCCCTAAAGGCAGAAGAAGAGCGTCAGATTGACACTCTTCACCGAAAATGCTTTCGAAAAAATTAGCAACATAAGGAGATCATAACAAATCAGCAACCAAAGGCTGATGAAAACCCATGGGCGAAGTTGCGTCTTGGCTTTTTGCTTTAGTAAAATATTCTAACTGGTTTTTAACTGTGTGAATGAGACCTGGCTATGAAACACGGCTTAACGGACTTATCTAATGAATAGGTAACTTAAAGTCTTTAATTCAGCTTTCCACAATTCATCCCTGCTGAAATGTCTGTAAATATGAGTAGCTGGTTATGAACATGGCCCTTCAAAGTGGAGGAACGGCATCAGCTTGACATTCTTGACGGAAAATGCTCACGGACCATTAGCAACATAAGGAGATCACAAATTATCAGCAACCAACAGCTCATGAAAACATGTGGAAAAAGTCACGTCTTCGTTTTTAAATTTTCGTTAAATTCGTTAGTCCGGGAATTTTTAACAAGCAATTAGGCGAAGAAATATTTTTAGTGAAAGGAAAATGTTACCATCTCACCCTTGCATCGTGTGGCAAAAAGCTTTTACAACATTTTTTGTTTAGTGCATATGAAATGTAAAAATAGTTTCTTGAAGTTTCTGATAACTTCTTTGTCCTTTTTCTTTAATATAATAATACTTTATGCGAAAGTAATAAGCAAACCTAATTTTGTAATTGTAGTTAAAAAAAAATTTCACTTAAAAAACTGTTTAAATTTACTAAAACCTTAAACTGCTACATAACTATTTTTCATTTAGCCACTGAAAATTTTCTGTGCGTTTAGAAAAAACACCAAAAAACAAACTTAATTGCAATACAAACAACATTTTATAAGAATATTAATTAGATTTCGAATAGACCACCTAGGTGTTAAAAAAGAAAAAAAAAATGAAAGAAACATAATAGAAACACAAGAAATTTCATTACGTTGTCCATACATCATGGCATGAAACAATCTTCCTCAAGTTTTTTTCTTGAAGCTTGACTAAAGAAATTTTCTATTTCTTTTTGAAAACTAAGATGATTTGTCACAATGGTTATTTGATACATTTTCAAGAACCAAAATTTAACAGATCTACCAAACGGCAATTTAGGTTTATATAAACAGTTGGCAGCAAAAAAACTCTGAAAAAATATAAGCGACTCTTGGAAATGATTAAAAATATATTGAATATTCTAGCAAGATATGCGTGCCTATATGAAGCATGCTGATACCTTCCCCCTGTTCGACCAACAAAACAAAATTGAAGGCACACAGCTCAGCCCAATTTAAGGTTGAGACATCAAGAACGGAGTACTTGATGAATAGCTTCGAGCGACGTTGTATCTTAATTTGGAACGATGTTCCTTGGGAAGATTTCCCTGAATTCGTTTCTTTCGACTCCTTCAAAGAATACTCAGCTATCATTTAAGACGTGATGGAGCGATGTAAAAGAATATTATTAAATCAGATACTTAAGAGTGCCCGGCGCCATGAATTTAGCATAACAAAAATGTCCTTAATATGTATAATATTACGAAAAAGACGTTGAGTCTTAATTTTTTTTAGTCTTAATTATTTTTGATCGTTATTTTTTTTTTGGTCTTAATGAGTCGAAAAAGACTAAGTCTTTTGAGTCTTAATTTTTGTTTTTAGTTTGTTGCCCACCCGAACATCCAGCAGTTACTTGGTGCAATCTGGTATGATGGACTACCGGGCTTCCGAAGAATGTCACCTATTGAAAAGCTCTTTGAAGTCATCAAAATTGCGATTCTTTTCCCATATTATTGTGGTTTATATATGCTTTTCCCTAACAGTGCCAGTGGACAGCTTATGAGAAAACCGTTCATGAAGTTCTTAATTCATGCATCATCCTACCTCTTCTTTCTTTGTAAGTCAAACTCTTATTTACTGTTAACGTTCTACTAACTGGGAAAAATAGCTTTAGACTGTTGTATTTAAATGATCGGTAAATTGGTGTAGGAATTTTTTTTTACAAGAATTTGAACTACTCCTACATTTCTTCTTATTGGATTGGTGGAATTAACTATTGGGACCGTTTTATCGCCCAAAATCGATACTACCATTCTTTTTTTAGCATCATTCGTTAAAAGCAACATGCAAAAACGCAAAAATTTGAAGTTAAGTTTTGTTAAATCTTATATGCGTTTTGAACTTATCCATAAATAGGTAACTCTAAGTCTTTCGTTCAGTTTTCCACAATTCTCCTTAGCTGAAACGTCTGTGAATATGAGTTCAAATGATGAGTTAAAAATTTACCTCTTGAGACATAATAATTGAGACATTCCGATAAAAAGAATTAACTGAATTGGGAACTATTAGTCTTCCAACAACGAGGTAGTTGTCGGAAAACAATTTTCACTAAGCCATTACACAGTTGCGTCCTTTTCATTTTGACAGCGTTCAGAGCCCTTTAGCTGCCAAAATAATACAGCGATAAAATTATTTTACAAAACTGTTCATGGCTATTATAACGCTGATTAAAAAGGTAAAATACGGAATACACGATACTCCTGAGTACTAGTAGTAGTAGTACGCACATAGTGCCTTTTAGTTAGTTCAGCCCTCCCCCTTATTACCGTAAGCCGTTTGTGGGAAATTTATTTTATTTAGTTAAACAGCACCTACAACATTTCCTGAAAGTTTCTCTCGAATACCCTTAGCCTTTCTAGAAGATAAGTATCAAACATGCCCCCTCTTTTGCCTAAAATACTATTATATACAAACAATGGACAAATTGCAAAACTTACGTCCTCAAAGGCTGTGATAAGGGGGAATGTCATCCCCAGAGACATAGTCATTTGTACTTCCAACTATGCTAGTCAAAATAGCTACGTCATTATTTTGATTTGACCTATTTTAAGGGAGACCACAAAAACGGTTGGGGCTCTGTTTGTCCCAAACTACTTTTTACTCTTAAAAAGGGAACCAGAACTCTTAATTTCTAAGCGAATGTCCCACCCCCGAAGTTCTTAGGACAACTCCTTCCATACTAAGCGGCTTGGTGAAAAGCTAAAAATAAAAAAATAAATAAAACAGTTCGGGGTAACGAACTATAAGTAGGGAGCGACTCGGCCGAATAGTAACCAAAATTCTTTGACTTTTAATACAAATTTTGAGAACAATAGACCCATAAAAATCATTGGCTCCTTATGATGATTTGAAATATATAAAATTTTATTAAGTTTAATGGTACCCATCAAAAGATACGAGCCTGAGATAATTTTCGTGATTTTCGAAAAACAAACCCAAACATCAAGGAATCTTATTGAAAATCCCACCATTAGATTCAGTATATCACATAACCCTAACGTAGAGGTTTCAAGGTCCCATCTGCAAAAATGTGGAACTTCGTATTTTTGGCCGGAAGAAAGATCATGGATGCGTATTTATCTTTTTTATTACTTTGTTTTTTCGTCGAGGTGAAAGTATCGAATAAATGGTCCAAGTTTTCCCATAAAATTTTGAGACAGCTATTTTGTTCACTGTAATTTAAAGGTCAAATAACCATGCCTCTGGTAATAAATCAACCCCACCCCCCGCAGTCCCTGGAGAAATGGTTGTAAGATATGGAAATTTTCTATTGACAATATATAGATATTTTTCAGGGAGGGGGAATTTTCTACGGTGGGTGTAGAAGATTTCCCACGGGGAAAATTTTCTAAAGGGTGGGAAGTTTCCGAGGATGTACTTTCAGGGGGAACATCTACATGGGGGAATTTGCCAGAATTTCTATACAAAATTATTTTTATTTGCATTACTTTCTCTTTGACGACGACTCAATTTTACATGCGGAGATGTCCCGAGGAAATGGTCTGGGGGGTTGGAACTATAAGGAGCATTTTTCCCTGAGGAAATTTTCGGTGGAAGAAATTCTCCATGGGGGAATTTTTCATTTGGGCAACTTTCCATGAAGGGGGGTTTTCCGGCATGATTTAAAACAAGATTAAAAATTAAATAAGAAAACAGTCTCTTTCTAACTTAAAGTACACCGAGGAGAATATTTCAAGCAGAATAGTCCGCATGAAAATTTTCTGAGAGAAGATTTTCAGCAAGGTTTAAATTGCCCGAGGGGGGGGGGGGGTATTTTATGTGGTAGGAGTTTCCCATGGAGAAATTTTTAGTTTTGCCTACCCCCTCCTCCATACCTCGCCACTTATGCTATAATTTGACTATTTGTCCCAATTCCTTAGGATCTTTTTTTAAAGTAGTAAAATAATTAAGTGTGAAGATTGAAGTATTGAGGAGGGGGCTTTCCCCTCATATACAGAATTATTTCTGTTTGTTTTAAGTTTTATTATGGTTCCTAACTTGCAATTGATATTTTTTTTTATTTAATAATATATAGAGGCCACCTCACTCTTTACCAGGAAAACGCTATTGCGCTGCTTAAGGAAATTCACAAATCCGCTAATTTGGTAGTAGGCTGCTGAGTCGGTAGAGGTGTGTAGTCTCCTCAAGCTACAAATATTGTTTTGTTCTTCTGTCCAATTTAAGCCAATTTGTTGCGTATATTGCATAGTAGCTTTTCCACAGGGTGGAAATAAGGATAAAAGAACCAGAAATAGGATTTCTTCTACAAGTATGCGTAAATCTTATAAAAGAGGAAGGTTTTTCGTGGATGGTGTGCAGGTTAGTTTGACTAATTTGAATTTTCAGGTCTACAAATGTAAAATATAAGACACAAAAAAATGTCATTAAACAAAATCCACTTTCTTGCGCAATGATTCAATTTTAATTGGGATACTTAGTTTTCCATTAAACCAAACTGTTCATGGCCACGAATGGGAGATAGAGACGAATTCTCGTCAATCGTAACTACAACCCTACAACACGAATTCTAACTACGATATATGCACCAAATGAATCTACCTTTCATTCTAATTCCAAAAATGCAAAAAAAAATCTTTTTTTTACTCTTTTTGTAGAATAAATTTGTCAATTTGGTCGATTATTAGCACCTTTGTCACATTGCCCCCCTCCCAATATTTTGCTCATTGGTGTCTTTGTCATCTTGGGCCTCCCCCAAGATTTTTCTCTAGATCCGTCCCTAAGCTCTAATAGGACATTAATAGGACAAGAATGGGCTAAAATAGGACATTGCGTCACTTCAAAGTGCTGATGTTAGTCTTTGTTTGCCACAAAATATTATGTTCGCCCCAAATATCTCAAAAACACCACTGCGAGTAATTGCAGAAAAGTTAGGATTTCACAATTATAGAACAGCCTAATATAAAAAAGAAGTAAAATATAAATGAAAATTAAATGTCCGATGTAAGAAGACCCTATTATAGAAAAGCCTAATTAAAAATGGAAGTAAAATAGGGATGAAAATTTAACTTTGTATGTAAGCAAGAAACTTTATATCGAAAACCTATCTTCATGTCTGCTATTCTCCGCGTAAATGATAAGTAGAAATTTTCTATCAAATAGTCTATACAAAATTACACTGTCAAACTCAACATGTCAAAGAACCAAGAAGGAAGATCCCAGCCACCTATCTACAAAGTTACAAATTCTACAAAATTCTCAAGAAGGGTGAATACGAATATGTCTTTATTTTTTTTTTTTTTTTTTTTGTATATTTTTTTAGCTTATGATTATGTTTAATCAGTGGCTCTGGTAAATTTAACAAATGAGTGCATCTGTGTAGAAATTATTAAAAAAGTTAATCTCAACGAAAGAAAGGGCCTATTATGATGTTATAGGCCAATAAATAGTTATTTTAGCTGAAATATTGCCGAGTCATAAATGTAAAGGAATTAAATTAACTATTTATGCTACTGAGTGTTTTCTCGGGGCAGAACAGGCTTTTTTTGGGGGGGGAGGGGGCATTCAGGGATTTTTAAAGGTTCAAGAAGTGTATTTTCAAGCTGTAACTTTATAATCTACATGGGTAGTTGTAAGGTTAAAATTTTATGACAAGAATGTATAAAAAGTGGTGGCCACACACAAAAAGCAAATATTTCACGTTTTTCAAAACTTTCTCGATATATTTTTCTAATTTGTGTATAAATCTCGTATTCATCTTTTGAATTTTCGAAGGAGATGAATTAAGAACAAACACGCGTTGAATTTATAGAACAACTTTTTCCAACGAAATCAAACATGTAAATTAGAAACTAAACGATAAGAAATTTCACTGTATAAGAAGGAGAAGAATATAAGAAGAAAGCTGGCACCCCCTTAAACTCCATTCTATACTACAAAATTTAGCTTGCGACTAACAATATGTTTCTAGAATGTAACAAATACTGTCAGTTGGCGATTGTAAAGACTCCTGCTCATATTATATATATTGAAGTCATTGCCATATTTATGTAATGAAGCTCAGTCATTTTTGGATTTATATCAGAAAAAATGTTTCACTTTTACTTGTATAGTTTCATTTTCACTTATTTCATATTGTTTCTTTTTATTTATATCATCCTTTGCTTGAAAAATTATTGTATTTAAATTTTATGTTACTTCAAATTTTAGAGGAAAATTTAAATTCACAAATAAGTCTAATGCAAATTTCCATAAAATGAGATCAGCAAAAAATTCTGCAAATCCTGAAGTTGAAATTCTTAGGAATTAAATATAATTCTAGTTCTTCTGATATTGGTGTCTCAACGTGCTGAGGTCATTGTTGTTTCATTTTTTGGAACTGAATCAATGAAATTGGCTTTGGCAGACGAGCTGAAGCGACAGAGAGGTAATGCACCGACGTATCTAGAATGTGCTGTTGTTATTTACGTCATCGGTAAGTTATATCGTTCATTTATTTTTGGTAAACACTAAAATATTTTCAGTGATACTTTATCAGGCTAATCCTAAAGGTTAATCCTTAGGAGAGGTTTTTCTACTTCTGGTTCGAATTCGCTGCAGCCGGAAGCTACCTGTCGGTGAAACAGCACCGATGAGCACATCTTAAACCTTATCGCTGCATACTCTTGGCCCTTTTTCTGCTACTACTTCAAATTTGTTTCAGTGTAAAGCTACATATTGCCGACACAAGACTTGAACTTGTTGAACACAGAACTTGTTGAACGCGCATCTGCCATCCAATCCCTATATAGTGTTTTTTATATAGTCACATATAGTCATTCCAAGATTTTTACCTGTAGCTCCTTTATGATTTGTTGAAATGAAAAATTATCTGCATAGCCAAAAACAAGAGAACGAGAGCTATCGAATGGTATATAGCTTTAGCCCTTCTAACAACGTTCGCACAGTACTGAATACTTTAACAGAAAAATCTTAAAGGTTCATTCTTAGGAGAGGACCCTTTATATGGCTATCATATGAAGGGTTTTCCTTAACTCGCTGTACTGAATGAACATCAAAGTTAAAACCTGTCTAAGATAACTGTTTGAGTTATAAGCGTCCTTGCAATCCGTACCAGGCACGCACGTAAGAAAATATGGGACTCAGGCCCAAAACATCACAATTTTGGCTGCATTTACTAGAGTCCTCTATAGTTTTGATGAAAAATGATCCCTTCTCTACAGTCGTCCGGTGATCCGTTGTGCATATCCAAGATCTTATCTCTTCTTAACACACAGCTATCTTCTTTCAAAGGGAGACAGAACTTTTAGCATTGTTTTCAGATATTTCACTGAAAGAGTGTGGAAATAAATATTAATTATTGAACATATGTAAACTCATATAATTAGATTAATTGTTTTGTTAGGGTAGTGCCTAGTTGTCGCAATTGGGGAAGAGGCATGCCCCTGCTCCAGATTTTTTAGCCGCCTAGATTTTGAAAAATACCCGTTTTCGGTGTTTTAGCTGAAAAAAGGCCTTTACTCGTACTTCAATTAAAAGATTAAAGAAATAACACAGGCTATTGGCCACCGACAAAGTTTGACAAATGTATTCCCCCCTAATTTCCATGAATCAACGCCACTGGCAATGAACCATAATAAAAGTTTATCTTTACGATGGCAGCTGTCTCTAAGGCATCAAATTTTGCTACTTCTTTTTTAAATATAAACTGCTGATTTGATTAGTATCATTGATTTTGGAACCTTTTAATAATACACAAAATTATAGTAGTGTTTTCAGAAAAGCGTGCCTTTGTTTTTCAAGTATTTCTTTTCAGGATTTCTTGTTGAGGATACACGTGAGCTTTACCGGTCTGGCTTTAGTCGCTACATACGAAACATGTGGAACTTCATAGACATGTCTCGAAACCTTGGCTATATTTTAGTCATAACATTAAGGACTATTGCATATTATCAACAGCAAGAAGAAATAAAGATCAACCCCGCTTCTGCATATATTCCCAGAGAAGAATGGGATGACTTCGATCCCCAGCTAGTTGCAGATGGTTTATTTGCAATGTCCAATGTCTTTAGGTGTGTATCCAGTTCTTTATGGTTAAACAATAGGGATGTTTCGAAAATACCGTTTTATCTTAGTTCCTTGGCGCTTATGTTCAAAGTAACCTTATTCGATTAATCTGATAAAATATATCATTCGGATTATTACGTTTAATTTTAAACATTTTTTCTTGAAGCTGAGGGTAAGGCACACACAATGTTTAATTTTTAGATAGGAAATAAAGGTATTTTTTAACTAAATCAAATTTTGCCGTATTTATTTTAACTTAAATTTATTTGGTGCGAAAATTTGCCGGAACAGCCTTTAGAAAGCTTGTATCATCCACATTTTTTTAAGATTTTTCTGCTAACCTTTTCAAAGCATACACAATTTTAATGTCTCTACAATAATAAGTTGAATGAAACTTTAACAGACAAGAACGTGATATTGGCAGGAATTTATTTTATACGAGGTAAATTGGTCAAAAGTAGCGCATTTTAGACATATTTATTGGAAAGCTTGAAGCAATCCTAAAAAGTGTAACAGTTTGAGAGGGTTCATGGGCTCCCTCTCTCATGCATGTGTATTCGAATGGAATTATATCTGTATTATTTTTTTTATTATTAAAATGAAGCGTCTTCTTATTGTTCAAGGAGAAAGTAGAATAAATTGTATTAGGGAAAATACAATATCTCAATTTAAACTCATGTGTAGGCAGAAGCGTTACCCTTCCGCTTCTCAGAAATAACCGAATGTTTCAAATATATGAAAACTCGCATCAATTGTGATACTCGTCTCCTTTGCAATTAATAGTAAATGATAGAGGCTTTTTCTACAGTCATTTCTTTAGTGTAGGAGATTACAGTTGCTTAGAAATTCATCTTTCTTTTGGTTTTTGAACCTTACTAATTCTTACTTATATTAATCAAGAAACCTAATTATATGCTGAATTCGACATTAGCAATTATTGAGTGTCGTAATGTTTTTATGTCATATTATATATATTGCATCTCTCTACTCCGTGTTTGATTTTGTTCTTGTGAACTTTTTTGGCCTTGATTTATCCTTCAACTGAGAGGGTATTAATATTAATGATTAATTTACTAAATACTGAAATTACCTAATTCTAACTATCATTTTTTTTTAGTTTGATTTGTTTTTTATTCAGTTTCATATATTTTTTTACTATTCATTACTTAGAAACCCTATTCTTAAAGGAGAGTTTAAGGTAATCTTATAGTAGGCTATAGAAAGGTCAGGAGTGCATGTACTGCCCAAGGGTTTGAACACCCCTTTCAGGGTTACTTTATACTGAAATATTCTATCAAAACTTCCAAAATAAAGTAATCTCTGCCCCATTTCTGAATAACATTCCTTTTTTGCACTATGAATTCTCATTTATAAATTTCAGTAATTTTTTTTAGTGCCTTAAAACTCGTCCATCTCTTTTTGATCAACCCTTACCTGGGTCCGCTTCAAATCTGCCTAGGAAGAATGGTCATTGATATCGTCAAATTTTTCTTTATCTACTCACTGGTCCTGTTTGCATTTGCTTGTGGTAAGTGATGTTTTCTGAATCAATATTAATATAAATATTTTTCGATCAAGGTACATAAAAATAATGGCTCTGATATATAAGAAGAAAAGTATTGATTTACAATTATCAAAAACCCAGAAACAATCAGACAAGAATTTGTCCACCAAATTGCAATAAAAATATATGCATAACTTTAAGGATAAGCGACGTTCTTGAGCCTTGATCTTTTTTAATGGTAACTAGAAATTTGGACTAGACGATTGTTTTCAGCGTAAGTGTGGTCTGCATTTTTTAGATTGCTATTTACTAAGTACTTACTGATTTATTTACTAATGACTCATTGATGCTTTTACCTATAACCTTTTAGGCTTAGATCCAATAAATAATAAGCCTTATTCTTCTTCCATAAGACTCAGCAGGCTATTCGCCTCTAATTTAGTCACGCTTAATAACTACCGAGGTGGGGCTCTCAAACCAAGTTTAGGACCACGAAACCACTCATAAAGGAATAAGGCACGGGACCCATTATTATAACTCGCCCAAAAATCAATTACCTTCACTATATTTAGAAACTGATAGGTCACGTCATAATAACTTCATAACAATAATTTTCGTTCTGACTTAGGGTTAACATGAGAGATTAACTATCATTGTCTTCAAAGTTTATACAATATTTTTCTCAAAATAAAGCTATTGTGTTACACCAGAATAAATATCCCTGTGTATTTTTCAGTTTCCATGCCTCTGCTTTTTTCTGTCCGATCGGTTAATTATTTTAAGGAACATACAAATAATATAGACTATTTGGTAATATTGATTAAGGATTGGTCAAGCAACCAAACTAACCAAACCTTTAAACTTATTATAAACCTCCTTTACTCTTCCCTTACCAAGCTTCTATAAATAAAAGAGATCTGCATGGTTTTGTGGTTTGGAAACTTTAATGAAACATAAATAATCGTATTCCGTATAGACTTCATTCTTTATAGGTCTGAATCAACTTTTATGGTATTTCTGCGATATTGAGTACAAGAAATGTTTCTCCCTACCCGATGGAGGTGCAGACTGGAGCAAGAATCCTGAGGCATGCATGAAATGGAGACGGTTTCATAAGTATAAAATCTCGTCTTGTTTTCTTTACTATTCATGTATTTTAAACGATCTTCAGAGTCCATACTTTGTACAACTTTGTGAGGCAGCTCGCGCTGAAACCTGATTAGGTTTCCAACCCATAAAATAAGACAATAAACGTGTGCTTGTTGACTTGAATAACGGAATCGGCTTGCCATTATACAAAGGGCTGACAAACGTGCCTGGTGTCTTCGTGTTATACGAGAGGTTGTATGTAGCAGATATGAGGAGTGGAATCAAAAACTTTGTTATTCTGATCATCTAGAATCAAAGTTGTCCTAATTTATCTATATAGAGATATTTTGGTCGAATTTCAAGAAGTTTCTGACACAGACACTGAGAAAGATATTTTTACATCGTAATTGTGAGCCTCTACGAGTACCACAGTGTTGTTGGTACAGTAGCGATGTGTGTTTCTTCATACCATTTAACTAGCTTGTTTAAAGGGTAATTTGGCCATTTAGTGCCATGTAGGACAAAAAGGTTCTAAAAGCCATGATACTGGCCTTATCTTCTAACTCAAGACCAAGGGCGTACCCAGTATTTTTTCGGGAAGGGGTTATTTTGTGGGGGGTGAAGGGGCTACAAAAGAAAACTTTACAAAAAGCATCAAAAATCTTTTTGTATGCATTTTGGTTACCTTTTTTTTGGGAGGGGGAGGGTTCAAACTTGGTACCCCTACCCCACTTATTACAACTCTGCTCAAGGCATCAATTGCACCAACAGTTTGCTTTTTCTTTAGTGTTACTGCAAAACCATGCTAGTGTGGTCATTATTAGTATACATGTAAGTGTTTAGGAATAAATAACAACTACCACTGTCTTTACTCTTAATTATTTCAGTCTATTTGAGACATCGCAGTCCCTGTTCTGGGCAAGCTTTGGTATGATAGGATTGGACAATTTTGAGCTTAGTGGCATCAAATCCTATACACGCTTTTGGGGCTTGCTTATGTTTGGATCATACTCTGTGATCAACGTCGTAGTACTTCTCAACCTCCTCATTGCTATGATGTCAAATTCTTATGCACTCATCACAGTAAGTAAAACCATAGCTTTGTTGTCTAATCAGTTTTTCTTTGCACGGTAAAGAAAGATTTTTTAACTTAAAACGAACAGCACTTGCCCTAAATATAGGAAGGGCTGGCACAACCATCGAATTTCATCTCTTTTATCTAAAGTTTAACTTGCATTCCATGAAAAATCTTGAATATTTTGAAATTGTCATCTTTTTTATCACAATGCTTTAAGAATGAATGTACTCATCTAGCTGTATTTCCTCGAGAGTAGAGGGTTTTACTACAATTTGGAAATAGCAAAATGTTGGTTAAAATAATTGTCAGGCTGTTCATGTTCGGTAACGACCGACCCTTGCCAATAGAAACCAAAACTCTGAAACTAAATTTTGATAAAGATGTATATATCAGAAGATTTCCCTTCGTATGCTGTTTCCAAATATTTAAAACCTGTTAGGTTTAAAGTCTTTTGTAAAATCTTGCCATCTTAGGAAAACTTACATAGGTTTAGAAAAGGGGGGAATACCCCAAAAAGAATGAAGAGATCTCGAAAAAAGTGAAACTATACAATTCACCATGTCTGAGTAACTTAGAGCAGACGTTTCAAACCCCTATACACAATAAAAACATGAAAAGATACGTTAACGCTTTTTTTCTCTATAAGAACTAAAAAATAAGAAAGAACATTGTCCGGTTACCCAGAAACTTTTTAAATTGTCAGACTAAAATTGAAAGCCTGGGCTATCATAAAATAGAAAATACTTCATGGATAGTTCTTTAAATGTTTATCCTGGCTGCCCCACCTTTTTTTTTCTTAAATAATTTCAGTTATTGTGGGTAACAGGAAGCTACCCAGGATTTTACTTTTTAGCCTATTTTCAGATAAAAGGTTTTGTATAGCTTTTATTTTTGTTTTCATTATAGTCTTGATAGGCTTCAGTAATCACTTAAAGAAGGAAAACAAACCTTTTTACATTTTACCGCAACAATTCATACTTTATGCTGAATCGTGGGGGAAATTTGATGGGAAAATATTGAAAATTACACATATAGCCTGTGAGTCCATACAAGACGAACTTTGCTAATCCATTAAAATAGTCTTGGCAATGAAAAGTAAGTAGAGATTGACTTTTTCAACAGATCTGAAACTCTAAATCGGAATTTTGTAACAGTTAATGCACAAGAAGAATCTTCTTTAAAACCAAACATATTTAATCATAGGCAGCGCGCTAGCGTTGAATTCCAGATCAACTCATTCGATTGGTAATTCAAAGGGCTAGTGCTCTTTTTGGTAGTCGAAAGTGATTGGAGGGCAACTAGTTGATTTCCAGATCAACTCATTCGATTGGTAATTCAAAGGGCTAGTGCCCTTTTTAATAGTCAAAAGTGATTGGAGAGCAACTAGCCCCCCCCCACGTTCATCATTCGCCCAAACACATCCAATCAAAATTTTGAGATAGCCATTTTGTTCCATGCAGTTAAAGTTCAGGAAATTATACCTTTGAGCAGGACACTCCCCCCACGGTCTTCAGAGCAAGGGTTATAAGTTATGCCCTGGGGGCACATAAGTTTTTATTGAAATCTTTGTCGTAGAAAATTGAAAAAGAGATTGACTTTTTCAACAGATCTGAAACTCTAAATCGTAATGTTGTAACAGTTAATGCACAAGAAGAATCTTCTTTAAAACCAAATATCTTTAATCATAGGCAGCGCGCTAGCGCTGCGTAAGTAAAGAACGATGTGGGCACAATGTGTTTTTGGTTTTTTCTCCACCCGGGCACTTCGTATCGAAGGAATTGTCGTAGAAACTTGGAAAAAGGCTCATTCGATTGGATATTAGAGTGGCTAGTGCCTTTTTTAATAGTCGAAATTGATGGGAGGGCAACTAGCCCCCCCCCACTCCCGACATTCCTCCAACCACATCCAAATAAAATTTTTAGAAAACCATTTTGTTCAGCGTAGTTGATTTTTGATAGAAAATATGTTTTTGAGGAAGACAATCCCCCACAACCCTCAGGGCAAGGGTTTTAAGTTATGCACTGGGGGCATATAAGCTTTTTATAGAAGGTGTTGTCGTAGAAACTTCAAAACAGGCTCATTCGATGGGAAATTTAAAGGGCTAGTACCCTATTTAATAGTCGAAAGTGATTGGAGGGCAACTAGCCCCCTCCCCCCGCACGCCCATCCTTCCCCCAAATACATCCAATCAAAATTTTGAGAAATCCATTTTGTTCCACGCAGTTAAAGTTCAGGAAATTATACCTTTGAGCAGGACACTCCCCCCCCGGTCTTCAGAGCAAGGGTTATAAGTTATGCCCTGAGGGCATATGAGTTTTTATTGAAATCTTTGTCGTAGAAAATTGAAAAAGAGATTGACTTTTTCAACAGATCTGAAACTCTAAATCGTAATGTTGTAACAGTTAATGCACAAGAAGAATCTTCTTTAAAACCAAATATCTTTAATCATAGGCAGCACGCTAGCGCTGCGTAAGTAAAGAACGATGTGGGCACAATGTGTTTTTGGTTTTTTCTCCACCCGGGCACTTCGTATCGAAGGAATTGTCGTAGAAACTTGGAAAAAGGCTCATTCGATTGGAAATGAGAGTGGCTAGTGCCTTATTTAATAGTCGAAAGTGATTGGAGGGCCACTAGCCCCCCCCCCCCCCCGCACGCCCATCGTTCCCCCAAATACATCCAATCAAAATTTTGAGATAGCCATTTTGTTCCACGCAGTTAAAGTTCAGGAAATTATACCTTTGAGCAGGACACTCCCCCCACGGTCTTCAGAGCAAGGGTTATAAGTTATGCCCTGAGGGCATATGAGTTTTTATTGAAATCTTTGTCGTAGAAAATTGAAAAAGAGATTGACTTTTTCAACAGATCTGAAACTCTAAATCGTAATGTTGTAACAGTTAATGCACAAGAAGAATCTTCTTTAAAACCAAATATCTTTAATCATAGGCAGCACGCTAGCGCTGCGTAAGTAAAGAACGATGTGGGCACAATGTGTTTTTGGTTTTTTCTCCACCCGGGCACTTCGTATCGAAGGAATTGTCGTAGAAACTTGGAAAAAGGCTCATTCGATTGGAAATTGGAGTGGCTAGTGCCCTTTTTAATAGTTGAAGGTGATTGGTGGGCAACTAGCCCTCCCCCCACGCCCATAATTCCTCCAAACACGTCCAATCAAAATTTTGAGATAGCCATTTTTTCAGCGTAGTTGATTTCCACATAGAAAATATGTTTTTAAGGAAGTCATTACCCCACATCCCTCAGCTAAAGCGTTTAAAATTATGCCCTGGGGCCATTTAAGGTTTTTATAGAGGGTATTGCCGTTAAAACTTCAAACAGGCTCATTCGGATCTTTATTCGAAGGGATAGTGCTATTTTTAATTGTCGGAATTAATTGGAGGGCAACTACCCCCCCCCCCCCCCCGCAAGCCCATCATTACCCCAAATACATCCAATCAAAATTATGAGATCGCCATTTTGTTCAGCGTAGTTGATTTCCAGATAGAAGATATCTTTTTGTGGAGGACACTCCCCCACAACCCTTAGGGGAAGGGTTTCAAGTTATGCCCTGGAGGCATATAAGGTTTTTGTAGAAGGCGTTGTCGTAGAAACTTCAAAAAAGGCTCATTTGATTGGAAATTCAAAGGGCTAGTGCCCTTTTTAATAGTCGAAAGTTATTGGAGGGCAACTAGCCCTCACCCCCACGCCAATCATTCTCCCGAACACATCCACTCAAAATTTTGAGATAGCCATTTTGTTCAGCGTAGTTTTAAGTTCTGAAAATTAGGTGTTTAAGGATGACAACCTTCTCACAGCCCTCAGGGAAAGGATTGTAAGTTATGCCCTGGGGGCAAATAAAGTTTTTATAGAACGCGTTGTCGTAGAAACTTCTAAAAGGGCTCATTCGTTTAAAAACTGAAATGGCTTGTGCCCTTTTAATAGTCGAAAGTAACTGGAAGGCAACTAACACCCCTTCCACGCCCACCATTTCCCCAAACACACCCAATCAAAATTTTGAGATAGCCCTTTTGTTCCACGCAGTTAAAGTTCAGGAAATTATACCTTTGAGCAGGAAACTCCCCCCCCCCGGGTTTCAGAGCAAGGGTTATAAGTTATGCCCTGAGGGCATATGAGTTTTTATTGAAATCTTTGTCGTAGAAAATTGAAAAAGGGCTCATTCGATTGGAAATTCAAAGGTCTAGTGCCCTTTTTAATAGTCGAAAGGGATTTGAGGGCAACTAGGCCCCCTCTCTCGCCCACCTTTTCCCCAAACACATCCAATCAAAATTTTTAGATAGCCATTTTATTCAGTGTTTTGCATTTCCAGATAGAAATAATGTTTTTGAGGAGGACACTCTCCCACAGCCCTCAGGGTAAGGGTTGTAAGTTATGCCCTGGGGGCATATAAGGCTTTTATAAGGCGTCACAGAAACTTCAAAAATGACACATTCGATTTGAAATTGAAATGGCTAGTGCCCTTTTTAATAGTCGAAAGTGATTGGAAGGCAACAAACACCCCTTCCACACCAACCATTTCCCCAAACATATCCGATCAAAATATCTTGATAGCCATTTTGTTCCACGAAGTTTAAAGTTCAGAAAATTATAAGTTTGAGCAGGACACTCTCCCAATAGTCTTCAGGACAAGGGTTTTAAGTTATGCCCTGGGGGTATATAAGGTTTTTATTGAAATGGGCAACTAGCCCCCCTCTCACGCCCACCATTTCCCCAATTACATCCAATCAAAATTTTTGAGATATCCATTTTGTTCAAGGTAGTCGAAAGTTCTGGAAATTAGGTCTTTTAGGATAAAAACTTCAACAGAGCTTTCAGTGCAAGGGTTGTAATTTGTGCCCTGGGGGCATATAAGGTTTATATAGAAAGTTGTTGTAGAAATTTCAAAAGGGGCTCATTTGATTGGTAATTGAAATTGCCCTTTTTAATAGTCGAAAGTGACTGGAGAGTAATTAACCCCCCTCTAAAGCCCTCCATTTCCCCAAACACATTCAATAAAAGCATAGAGATAGCCATTTTGTTCAACGTAGTTGAAAGTTCTGGAAATTATGTATTAAAGGAGGAAAAACCCCCGACAGTCCCCAGGGCAAAGGTTGTAAGTTATGCCCAGGAGGCGTATAAGGTTTTTAATGATAGAGTTGTAAAAATTTCAAAAGGGGCTCATTCAATTGGAAATTGAGAGGGATAGTGCCCTTTTTAATAGTTGAAAGTGATTGGACCGTAACTAACCCCTTTCTCACGCCCACCATTCCCCCAAACACATCCAATCAAAATTTTCAGATAGTCATTTTGTTCAACGTAGTAGAAAGTTCTGGAAATTAGGTCTATGAGGATGAACCCCCCCCTAGCCCTCAGGGCGAGGGTTGTAAGTTATCCCTTGGGGGTATATAAGGTTTTTTATTGAAAGCGTTGTCGAAGAAACTTCAAAAGGGCTCATTTGATTGGAAATTGAAAGGGCTAATGTATTATTTTTTTGTTGTTGTTTAGACCAGGGCACTTTGTGTCAAAGGAGTTGTCGTAGGAACTACAAAAAGGGCTCATTCGATTGAAAATAGAAAGGGCTGATGCCCTTTTTAATAGTCGAAAGTGATTGGAGGGAAACTAATCCCCCTACCATGCCCACCCACCCATTTGACTTTATGTTTAAAAACTAAATTTTGCCCTAAGATTAAATCAAAATTCACTGTGTTAATGTTAATTCCCAATAAGGCATCTCAGCAGTATCCCAAGAACGACTGAGGGTATTATGTTCAAACTTTTGGGGCTGCTTCTGCTCTTAAAATTAAACCAAATCAAAATAACATAAGTGTATCCAAGCTATCAAAGAAAGTAAACAGATTTTTTTGCGAATGGTATAAAGTTTTCCATTTTAGGTCAACTAGAGGAGGTATGAAACTAAATTAAACACTACTATTTGTGTCCAGATTTTTAAGAGGGTGTATGTTGTTAAAAATTGCTGAAAATTTTTCTCCAGTATACAAATAGCAGGCCCAACTATAAATTCTTAAAAATCGAAAAGATTTAAAGTATTATTTTCTTTTTCGCTCAAAAAATGAGCAAAAATAAAATCAAATAATCTACCAAGCGTGAAACTACCACAAATTAGCATCGATAAATAAATGAAACCCAAAACGAGCAGAAATTACAATAAATAATCCAGTAAATAATAGAAAGGGATAATGCCCTTTTTTATAGTCGAAAGTGATTGGAGGTCAACTAGTCCCCCTCCCATGCCCACCTTCCTATTTGCCCGTTATGTTTAAAAACTAAATGTTGCCTTAAGATTAAATCAAAATGCAGTGTGTTAATGCAAATTCTCCATAAGGCATCTCAGCAGTATCCCAAGAACGGCTGAGGATATTACGTACAAACTTTCAGGGCTACTTCTGCTCTTAAATTTAACCAAATCAAAATAGCGTAAGTGTAGCCAAGCTATCAAAGAAAGTAAACAGGTTTTTTTTTGCGAATGGTGTCAAGTTTTCTATTTCTTGTCAAGCAAAGGAGTTATGAAACTAAATTAAACACTACTAGTTGCATCCAGATTTTTAAAAGGGTATATGTTGTTAAAAGTTGCTGAAAATTTTTCTCCAGCATACGAATAGCAGGCCAAACTATGAAGTCTTAAAAAGAAGAAAATATTTAAAGTATTATTTTCTTTTTCCCTGAAAAGACGATGTCAATATAACACGAACAGAAAATAATTTAAAAAAAAACTTTCTCCACAAAATAAGTTTTTCAACTTATTTTCAACTAAGAACTCCATTAATCGAAAATGAGCAAAAATAAAATCAAATAATCTACAAAGTGTGAAAGTACCACAAATCAGCATCGATAAATAAATGAAACCCAAAACAAACAGAAATTACAATAAATAACCAAGTCAAACTCAGAACGAGCAGAAATTAATATGAGTAGGGCTCAAACCTCTATGCCTTCCCAAGGCCAGAAATTAATTTGCACTTCACTGAAAAAAATACAAATGAATGTGCATTGTCAGTTTAATATACATATATTGATATTTAGTAATCAAAATGTTAATACTATTTGATTTATTAAAGTTATAAAAGTAAAAATACTTATAATTTTTCAGTAAAGTGCAAATTATATTCTGGCAAATTATGTTTATGTCCCTCGTCCAAGATATTCTCAAATATTTTACCTCAGCGACAACAGTATTAAGCCAAATAAAGGATTTTTTGGACTGCAGTACCTTTTCATTTTAAACTAAGAAACAAGCTATAATTAAACAACATATAATTTTTGCACTTACTGTCTTTATATCTATTCACCCGATTTTTCTTTTTGTTTGTTTTTGATAAAAAAACATCTCATTCCAGAGAAAGAGTAACTCTGAAACCCCAACTTCTCCCCTCCCCAGCCCGTCGTACCGGATTCTTGTGGCTTCCTTCAGTGTTAAGGCTTGTATCCAATTCATATTAGACGATTTTATTGTGTGTTTATTTTAGGAACATGCCGACAAAGAATGGAAATTTGCACGTTCAAGACTCTGGCTTTCATATTTTGAAGAAGGTGGAACTTTACCTCCTCCATTTATCCTTCTGCCGACACCGAAATATATTATGAAGCTGCTTGGTATGAGTGAAAAAGAGAAAATGCGGCGACAATCTAGCCGGGTATTGTACTAACATTAACATTATTTCTCCTTTTTTTAATATCATGACAGTGAGATTACATGAGTACAGAGTAAAGTTTCTATTTGGACGTTAAAATAAGATTTTCAAGAGTATTAGTTGATTCTTCTAAAATCTTTTTAAAGTTATTTTCAATAAATGCATTTTTACAGTTACATTTTTAAATTGTTAAAATTTGTTACAAATTACGTGAATCAATGACAAATTGGCCGAAATAAACCAAACAAATTGTGTGAGGAAGAGGGCTCATGATGAATAAGGAAGCTGGTAAGTCTTGTTTGGGCTGGGAAGGTATTAGTAATAGAATACTAATTGCTCATTTTATGACTAAAAAGTTCAGGGTATCAGTTATAATAGTATATGCCCCTGTAGAACCGACTGACGGAGATACTAGTGACTCGAATGAATTTCACTTACAGTTGCAGGAGCAAATAGACAAGATCCCTGGAAGAAATATGGTGTTTTTATTAGGAAATTTCAACGCCCAGGTCAGTAGAATTAGGGATAAATGCTATCCTAGGCCAATAGGCAAATTTCGTGTAGTAAAGAAAAACAGTAATGGCTACATCTGCTGCTAATTTTGAAGGTATAACAATCTAGTTATAACCAATACAGTGTTTGGGCCATAAAATGACCCTTAAGTTAACGTGGTATTCACGTATCGGTAAGACAGCAAACCTTATTGATTATGTTATTTCAAACTGAAGACTGTTAGGATAAATGCAAGATACTAGGATGTACAGGAGTGCTGTTATTGACGTTAAAAGTAAAGATCGCCATCTAGTAGTATCTTTGGTTAATTTGAAGCTGAAATTTCTGAAGGGTAATTACCTTCCGGAAAATTATGATGTTGGTAGACTTCAGGATGAGAATTTGAGAGAAACTTTCCAGGAAAAGTTGAATATTAAACTGGAAGATTTAAAATTTGACAATGTAGGAGATGGTTTGAATGATTTTAGCAAAACAATTTGTGAAGTTACTGCTGGTGTCTTAGGGAAGAAAATTAAGAACACAGCTAAGAATGTTAGTGAAAAAGTTTTATGTTTGATAGAGAGGAGAGGGCGCTTGTACAAGAATTATCTGAGTGATAGATCATATGAAAACATGAGGAATGTAAAGAAAGTGAAGAAAGCATTGAAACTTGAAATAAGAAGCTGTGAAATGGTGGCCATGGATAAAATTGCTGTGGATCTGGAAGATGCAGCTATACGGCATAATAGTAAAATATTGTACTGGAAGGTTAATAAATTGAGAGGGAGTAGTAAATCCGGACTTGTCCCAGTTAAAGATAGGAGCGGGGCCACAATTAGTGACAAGGAAATAATTAAGAGAAATGGGCAGAAAATTTTGAGAATGTGCTAAACCAAGAAAGAGTTGCAGGAAAGGTATAGAGGAAAATAGAAAAGTTTGTGATACCTTGGATGTGAAAGAATATTTGTCTCGTGAGGAAGAATTAGCGACGGTAATAACATGATTGAAAAATAATAAGGCCCCAGGTGTTGATACTGGGGTAAATGAGTTTCTTAAATATGGTGGCTCGGAAGTTAGAAATTAGTTACGTAAGATTATGAATCTGATTTCTGAAAAAGAAGATGTACCAAGTGATTTAAGGAAAACCCTAATTAAACCACTGTATAAGAAAGGTGATAAAAGGGTGTGACGTAGATGTCAAGACGTTAGCATGGTCTCTGTAGGTAGCAACTTACTTAGTAATATGATAAAATTTAGACTAAGAAATACTATAAACAAAGTCACCAGAGAAGAACAATGCGGTTTTAGAAAGGGTAGAGGATGTGTCGAGCAAATCTTCAGTCCTAGACTAGAAATTAAGAAGCGCCTGATTTATCAAACACCTTTGGTCCTCAGTTTTATATATTATGAGCAAGCGTTTGATTCTCCTGATAGAAGAGCTTTAGTGATGGTATTTTCCTTGTATGTTATACCAGACAAATACATTAAAGTCATTAGTGTTATGTACGAGAATACCACTGCGACGGTTAAGGTAGGAAATGAGGTCAGCTTCTAGTTTCGTATTAAATCATGAATTAAGCATGGTTGTGCTCTATCCCCCCTTATATGGATCATTGTTAAGAAGACTATGTCGCTAAGGCTAGGAATAAGTGAAGATGAAAGGGAAATGCTGGGTAACGAAAATATTGATCAGGCGGACAGCTTCACTTACCTTATTAGTTAATTAATTAATTAGTTTATTTTATAACCCATCAAAAATACAAGGCATGGCGATGGAGCAGAAAAAAAAGAAAGAAAAGAAAAAAAGTACACACAAAAACAGGAGCGAATACATACAAACTAAAAATTGAATAAACCAGACATTTCGGAAACGTAAGCCACTCCAAGGGTAGTAAACCTCTTTAAATGAATCATACAAATAAATACAATATAAAAATAACCCAGAAAATAAAACTAGCATTAAAACAAAAATCCTTCCAAGGTTGGCTCGACGGATATTCCTTAAACTTGGAAGAAAGCTTATCTGCAGCATCAAGAGGATCCGGCAAGCTCGATCTATCCCACAGTCTATCATTCCTCGTCCAAGGAGGAACCCGGATAAGGAGCTCAAATATTTGAAAAAAGCCCTCCTGATTTCTATCCTGATTTCTATTTTATCTGATTCGTTAAGAATGTCCCAGGAAGGGACATGTGACCTAAATAGGTCACAACTTTAAGAAAGAATTCTTATTTTCCCTGGGTGGCTGTATCGAACTAGGATGACGTCATGACATCAAGAAAAGACTTAAAATGTCTGCGGTTAGAAGACAAGTGACAACAAGAATCCATATATAGAAGCTAGCCGCAGGCTGAGTGCCAGGGCCCGACGGCAAACCCACCGTGCTCCCGGTCCCATATATATATATATATAGTCCCGTCGGACTGACAGCACAGGTGTTCTCCCTAGGGACTCTATGCCCATATATGGTGTGCTGTCACGAGTCTCATGAGGCCTCTCTTTATATATATATATATATATATATATATATATATATATATATATATATATATATATATATATATATATATATATATATATATATATATATATATATATATATATATATATATATATATATATATATATATATATATATATATATATATATATATATATATATATATATATATATATATATATATATATATATATATATATATATATATATATATATATATATATATATATATATATATATATATATATATATATATATATATATATATATATATATATATATATATATATATATAAGTAGAGAGGCCTCATGAGCTCGTGACAGCACACCATATATGGGCAAAGAGTCCCTAGGGAGAACACCTGTGCTGTCAGTCCGATGGGGGCACCATATATGGGCATGGAATCCCTAGGGGAATGGATTTCCGAGAAATTGATTGCGTAACCTAGCCTAACCTCATGAGCTCGTGACGGGGCACCATATATGGGCATAGCCTCCCTAGGGGAAATGGATTTCTGAGAAATTGATTGTGTAATCAAGAGGAAAATGGATTTCCGAGAACTTGATTGCGTAATCGATTGGGAATTTTAATGATCTAGGACTCATGACGGGGCTCCATATATGGGCATAGAATACTGAACGAACACCATGATGTCATCTACAATTCTTTCTAACATCCCCTTTATTGAATCAATAATTCCCCTTAGAAACAACAAATTAACTCCCCTTTCGTAGATCAATAGTTCCCCTTAGAAACAAAAAATTAATTCCCCTTTCTTGAATCAATACTTCCCCTTAGAAACAACAAATTAATTCCCCTTTCGTGAATCAATAATTCCCCTTAGATACAACAAATTAATTCCCCTTTCGAAGATCAATCATTCCCCTTAGAAACAACAAGTTAATTCCCCTTTTATAATACGTTTCTGAGAAATTAGTATTCGTCCAGGAGAATTGACTCCGGGTGAATGTTCTGATATTAGAGATGAAGAGATTAACACGGGAAAGGATTTCCTAGGAATGTCAAATGTGACAACGCAGGGATGTCAAACCAAAAGGATCACGCAGAAATTACGTTCAGAGATTATTTGGGCGAAACCGTTTTACGCATTTTAGGGGTTATAGTTAAACTAAGAGGTTACATTTTGATATTGTTTGACAATTTACTAAATTTTAAGATTTTCTTTAGTTTCAAAATGTTTTTGTCAATCACCATCTTTAATCATTCACAAACAATACTGAAGAAAACCAATTTCCACTGTCTATCGACATTAAATTATTAAGAAGGCTATTATTTCTTTGAAATACGCATTTACATTTTTAATTTTCATGTTTTTGATTTTATATTGATGATGAATTTAAACACAACTTCAACTAGTTATTTTTTTGTTCGGCATAGATGAAAGGTCCAATACCTCAGTTAAACTAAGAGGTTACATTTTGACATCGTTTGACAATTTACTAAATTTTAAGGTTTTCTTTAGTTTCAAAATGTTTTTGTCAGTAACCATCTTTAATAATTCACAAAAAATACTGAAGAAAACCAATTTCCACTGTTTATCGACATTAAATTATTAAGAAGGCTATTATTTCTTTGAAATACGCATTTACATTTTTAATTTTCATGTTTTTGATTTTATATTGATGATGAATTTAAACACAACTTCAACTAGTTATTTTTTTGTTCGGCATAGATGAAAGGTCCAATACCTCAGTTAAACTAAGAGGTTACATTTTGACATCGTTTGACAATTTACTAAATTTTAAGGTTTTCTTTAGTTTCAAAGTGTTTTTGTCAGTCACCATCTTTAATAATTCACAAACAATACTGAAGAAAACCAATTTCCACTGTTTATCGACATTAAATTATTAAGAAGGCTATTATTTCTGTGAAATACACATTTACATTTTTAATTTTCATGTTTTTGATTTTATATTGATGAAGAATTTAAACACAACTTCAACTAGCTATTTTTTTGTTCGGCAATGATGAAAGGTCCAATACCTCAGTTAAACTAAGAGATTACATTTCGATATTGTTTGACAATTTACTAAATTTTAAGTTTTTTTTAGTTTCAAAATGTTTTTTCCTGTCACCATCTTTAATCATTCACAAACAATACTGGAGAAAACCAATTTCCACTGTTTATCGACATTAAATTATTAAGAAGGCTATTATTTCTTTGAAATACGCATTTACATTTTTAATTTTCATGTTTTTGATTTTTATATTGATGAAGAATTTAGGCATAACTTTAACTAGTTAATTTTTTTTGTTAGGCATAGATGAAAGGTCCAATACCTCAGTTAAACTAAGACATTACATTTTGATATTGTTTGACAATTTACTAAATTTTAAGGTTTTCTTTAGTTTCAAAAAGTTTTTGTCAGTCACAATCTTTAATCATTCACAAACAATACTGAAGAAAACCAATTTCCACTGTTTATCGACATTAAATTATTAAGAAGGCTATTATCTCTTTGAAATACGCATTTACATTTTTAATTTTCATGTTTTTGATTTTATATTGATGAAGAATTTAATCACAACTTCAACTAGTTATTTTTTTTTGATAGGCATAGATGAAAGGTCCAATACCTCAGTTAAACTAAGAGATTACATTTTGTTATTGTTTGACAATTTACTAAATTTTAAGGTTTTCTTTAGTTTGAAAAAGTTTTTGTCACTCACAATCTTTAATCATTCACAAACAATACTGAAGAAAACCGATTTCCACTGTTTATCGACATTAAATTATTAAGAAGGCTATCATTTCTTTGAAATGCGCATTTACATTTTTAATTTTCATGTTTTTGATTTTATATTGATGAAGAATTTAAACAAAACTTCAACTAGTTATTTTTTTTATTCGGCATAGATGAAAGGTCCAATACCTCAGTTAAACTAAGAGGTTACATTTTGAAATTGTTTGAGAATTTGACACATTTTAAGGTTTTCTTTAGTTTTAAAATGTTTTTGTCAGTCACCATCTTTAATCATTCACAAAAAATACTGAAGAAAACCAATTTCCACTGTTTATAGACATTAAATTATTAAGAATTCTATTATTTCTTTGAAATACGCATTTACATTTTTAATTTTCATGTTTTGGATTTTTATATTGATGAAGAATTTAAGCACAACTTCAACTAATTTTTTTTTTCGGCATAGATGAAAGGTCCAATACCTCAGTTAAACTAAGAGATTACATTTTGACATCGTTTGACAATTTACTAAATTTTTAAGGTTTTCTTTAGTTTCAAAATGTTTTTGTCAGTCACCATCTTTAATCATTCACAAACAATGCTGAAGAAAACCAATTTCCACTGTTTATCGACATTAAATTATTAAGAAGGCTATTATTTCTTTGAAATACGCATTTACATTTTTAATTTTCATGTTTTTGATTTTGTATTGATTAATAATTGAAGCAAAGCGTTCACTAGTTATTTTTTTTGTTCGGTATAGATGTAAAGTCCAGTACCTCTGTAAAACTAAGAGATTACGTTTTGACATTGTTTGACAATTTACTAGATTTTAGGAGTTTCTTTAGTTTGAAAATGTTTTTTTGAGTCACCATCTTTAATCATTCACAAACAATACTGAAGAAAACCAATTTCCACTGTTTATCGACATTAAATTATTAAGAAGGCTATTATTTCTTTGAAATATGCATTTACATTTTTAATTTTTATGTTTTTGATGTTATATTGATGAGTAATTTAAGCACAACTTCAACTAGTTATTTTTTTTTTTTCGGCATATATGAAAGGTCCAATACCACAGTTAAACTAATATGTTAAATTTTGACATCGTTTGATAAATTACTAAATTTTTAAGGTTTTCTTTAGTTTCAAAATGTTTTTGTCAGTCACCATCTTGAATCATTCACAAACAATACTGAAGAAAACCAATTTCCACTGTTTATCGACATTAAATTATTAAGAAGGCTATTATTTCTTTGAAATACGCATTTACATTTTTATTTTTCATTTTTTTGATTCTATATTGATGAAGAATTTAAAAAAAACTTCAACTAGTTATTTATTTTTGTTCGGCACATATAGTAGGTCGAATATCACAGTTAAACTAAGAGGTTACATTTTGACATCGTTTGACAATTTACTAAATTTTAAGGTTTTCTTTAGTTTCAAAATGTTTTTGTGAGTCACCATCTTTAATCATTCACAAACAATGCTGAAGAAAACCAATTTCCACTGTTTATCGACATTAAAAATATTAAGAAGGCTATTATTTCTTTGAAATACGCATTTATATTTTTATTTTTCATGGTTTCGATTTTATATTGATGAATAATTGAAGCAAAGCTTCCACGAGTTATTTTTTTTATTCGTTATAGATAAAGAGTCCAGTCCCTCTGTAAACTTAAGAGATTACGTTTTGTCAGTGTTTGACAATGTACTAGATTTTAGTGGTTTCATTATTGTGAATATGTTTTTTTCTCTCACTATCTTTAGTCATTCACAGACAATACTGAAGAAAACCAATTTCCACTGTTTATCGACATTAAATTATTAAGAAGGCTATTATTTCTTTGAAATATGCATTTACATTTTTAATTTTTATGTTTTTGATTTTATATTGATGAAGAATTTAAACACAACTTCAACTAGTTATTTTTTTTTGTTCGGCATAGATGAAAGGTCCAATACCTCAGTTAAACTAAGAGATTACATTTGGACATCGTTTGACAATTTACTAAATTTTTAAGGTTTTCTTTAGTTTCAAAATGTTTTTGTCAGTCACCATCTTGAATCATTCACAAACAATACTGAAGAAAACCAATTTCCACTGTTTAGCGACATTAAATTATTAAGAAGGCTATTATTTCTTTGAAATACGCATTTACATTTTTAATTTTCATGTTTTTGATTTTATATTGATGAAGAATTTAAACACAACTTCAACTAGTTATTTTTTTTTTGTTCGGCATAGATGAAAGGTCCAATACCTCAGTCTAACTAAGAGGTTACATTTTGACATCGTTTGACAATTTACTAAATTTTAAGGTTTTCTTTAGTTTCAAAATGTTTTTGTGAGTCACCATCTTTAATCATTCACAAACAATACTGAAGAAAACCAATCTCAACTGTTTATCGACATTAAAAATATTAAGAAGGCTATTATTTCTTTGAAATACGCATTTACATTTTTATTTTTCATGTTTTTGATTTTATATTGATGAAGAATTTAAACACAACTTCAACTAGTTTTTTTTGTTCGGCATAGATGAAAGGTCCAATACCTCAGTTAAACTAAGAGGTTAAATTTTGATATTGTTTGACAATTTACTAAGTTTTAAGTTTTTTTTTTAGTTTCAAAATGTTTTTGTCAGTCACCATCTTTAATCATTAACAAACAATACTGAAAAAAAACAATTTCCACTGTTTCTCGACATTAAATTATTAAGAAGGCTATTATTTCTTTGAAATACACATTTACATTTTTAGTTTTCATGTTTTCGATTTTATATTGATGAATAATTTAAACACACCTTCAACTAGTTATTTTTTTTGTTCGGCATATATGAAAGGTCCAATACCTCAGTTAAACTAAGAGGTTACATTTTGACATCGTTTGACAATTTACTAAATTTTAAAGTTTTCTTTAGTTTCAAAATGTTTTTGTCAGTCACCATCTTTAATAATTCACAAACAATACTGAAGAAAACCAATTTCCACTGTTTATCGACATTAAATTATTGAGAAGGCTATTATTTCTTTGAAATACGCATTTACATTTTTAATTTTCATGTTTTTGATTTTATATTGATGAAGAATTTAAACACAACTTCAACTAGTTATTTTTTTTTGTTCGGCATAGATGAAAGGTCCAATACCTCAGTTAAACTAAGAGGTTACATTTTGACATCGTTTGACAATTTACTAAATTTTAAGGTTTTCTTTAGTTTCAAAATGTTTTTGTCAGTCACCGGTTTAATTACATAAACACAAATACATAAAAATCTGATTGAAATAAAAGCGGAACTTTTAAAATCACAACAACTGAAGGTCACTAAATGATTCCTTTTGTTTTTTTTTGTTAAACACGTTTGGTTGAAATAAAAGCGGAACTCTTAAAATCACAACAACTGAAGGTCAGTAAATAATTTCTTTTGTTTTTTTTTGTTAAACACGATTGACTGAAATAAAAGCGGAACTCTTAAAATCACAACAACAGAAGGTCAGTAAATAATTCCTTTGTTTTTTTTGTTAAACACGATTGGATGAAACAAAAGCGGAACTTTTAAAATTACAACAACTGAAAGTCAGTCAATAATTCCCTTTGTTTTTTTTGTTAAAGACGAATGGCTGAAAAAAAAGCGGAACTTTTAAAATCACATCTGAAGGTCAGTAAATGATTCCTTTGTTTTTTTTTTTAAACACGATTGACTGAAACAAAAGCGGAACTTTTAAAATCACAACAACTGAAGGTAAGTAAATAATTCCTTTGTTTTTTTTTGTTAAACATGATTGGTTGAAATAAAAGGGGAACTCTTAAAATCACAACAACTGAAGGTCAGTAAATAATTTCTCTGCTTTTTTGTTAAACACGACTGCGGGCGGGGCCCCCCACCCCCCGGGGCCCCGGGGCCGAAAGCCCGCCCTGGCTGGGACCCCCCCCCCCCAATTAGATTATGTTAAAAAAAAATTCTAGGGTTAGGTTAGGATACATAAAATTTCTAGGTTAACTTACACTGGGTTAAGTGGGACCCGGGGGGATTTTCCGGCGAGTTAGGTTAGGCTAGGTTAGGCTAGATTAACTTAGGTTAGGTTAAGTTAGGCTAGATTAGGTTAGCCTACGTACGCGCGCGTACGTAGGCTAACCTAATCTAACCTAACTTAACCTAACCTAAGTTAATCTAGCCTAACCTAGCCTAACCTAACTCGCCGGAAAATCCCCCCGGGTCCCACTTAACCCAGTGTAAGTTAACCTAGAAATTTTATGTAACCTAACCTAACCTAACCCTAGAAATGTTATGTAACCTAATCTAAACTGGGGGGTGGGGGTCCCATAATAGCCTTCTTAATAATTTAATGTCGATAAACAGTGAAAATTGGTTTTCTTCAGTATTGTTTGTGAATGATTAAAGATGGTGACTGACAAAAACATTTTGAAACTAAAGAAAACCTTAAAATTTAGTAAATTGTCAAACGATGCCAAAATGTAACCTCTTAGTTTAACTGAGGTTTTGGACCTTTCATCTATGCCTAACAAAAAAATAACTAGTTGAAGTTGTGTTTAAATTCTTCATCAATATAAAATCAAAAACATGAAAATTAAAAATGTAAAGGCGTATTTCAAAGAAATAATAGCCTTCTTAATAATTTAATGTCAATAAACAGTGGAAATTGGTTTTCTTCAGTATTGTTTGTGAATGATTAAAGATGGTGACTGACAAAAACATTTTGAAACTAAAGAAAACCTTAAAAATTTAGTAAATTGTCAAACGATGTCAAAATGTAATCTCTTAGTTTAACTGAGGTATTGGACCTTTCATCTATGCCGAACAAAAAAAAAAAAACTAGTTGAGGTTGTGTTTAAATTCTTCATCAATATAAAATCAAAACATGAAAATAAAAATTTAAACCTGCATTTCATAGAAATAATAGCTTTCTTAATAATTTAATGTCGATAAACAGTGGAAATTGGTTTTCTTTAGTATTGTTTATGAATGATTAAAGATGGTGACTGATAAAAATATTGTGATACTAAAGAAAATCTCGAAATTTAGTAGATTGTCAAACAATGTTAAAATGTAATCTCTTAGTTTAACTGAGGTATTAGACCTTTCATCTATGCCGAACAAAAAAAATAACTAGTTGAAGTTGTGCTTAAATTCTTCATCAATATAAAATCAAAAACATGAAAATTAAAAATGTAAATGCGTATTTCAAAGAAATAATAGCCTTCTTAATAATTTAATGTCGATAAACAGTGGAAATTGGTTTTTTTCAGTATTGTTTGTGAATGATTAAAGATGGTGATTGACAAAAACATTTTGAAAATAAAGAAAACCTTAAAATTTAGTAAATTGTCAAACAATATCAAAATGTAATCTCTTAGTTTAACTATAATCCCTAAAAGGCCTAAAACGGTTTCGCCCAAATAATCTCTAAAAGTAATTTCAGCGTGTTCCCTTTGTTTTGACATCCCTGCGCTGTCACATTTGACATTCCTAGGAAACCCTTTCCCGCGTTAATCTCTTCATCTCTAAGATCAAAACATTCACCCGGAGTCAATTCTCCTGGATGAACACCAATTTCTCGGAAACATGTCACGAAAGGGGAATTAATTTGTTGTTTCTAAGGGGAATTATTGATTCAAGAAAGGGGAATTAACTTGTTGTGTTTAAGGGGAATTATTGATCTACGAAAGGGGAATTAATTTGTTGTTTCTAAGGGGAATTATTGATTCACGAAAGGGGATGTTAGAGTCAATTGTAGATGACATCATGGTGTTTGTTCAGTATTCTATGCCCATATATTGAGCCCCGTCATGAGTCCTAGATCAATAAAAATCCCAATCGATTACGCCATCAAGTTCTCGAAAATCCATTTCTCCCTCGATTACGCAATCAATTTCACAGAAATCCATTTCCCCTAGGGAGGCTATGCCCATATATGGTGCCCCGTCACGAGCTCATGAGGTTAGGCTAGGTTACGCAATCCATTTCTCGGAAATCCATTCCCCTAGGGATTCCATGCCCATATATGGTGCCCCCGTCGGACTGACAGCACAGGTTTTCTCCCTAGGGACTCTATGCTCATATATGGTGTGCTGTCACGAGCTCATGAGGCCTCTCTACTTATATATATATAAATAATTCGAAAACTAATTGAGAAATGTTAACAAATACGCAATTGTATTTGCGCGTAAACCCTCAAAAGTTGTTTCACTTTGAGGAATTTATTTATTTTTAATTTAACAATAAAAGATTCTAACTATCTTAGTCTTTTACAGAGAAGAAGTAGCAGAATCAGAGAACGAGATTTTCGCTACGCTGCTGTTATGAGATCATTAGTCTGGAGATTCGTCACCAATATGCATAGACAAAATGAAAATGCTGAAGTTACTGAAGATGATATAAGTGAAGTTAAAGGCGATATCTCTTCCTTGAGATTTGAACTCATTGACATTTTTAGGAAAAATAACATGGATGTTTCTGCTGCATCTAAGAACACTCAAGGTTGGTCAAATAAGAAGGAACAGTTTCGTTCCCAAAAATACCATTTCTAAAAAACCACCCAAAAGGTTTTGTTGACAATGCATAGGTTAAATTGAAAAAAATGACTAAGAACAAATTATACTCACAGACATAATAATGATAAAGAAAATAATGTCGAGGATGAACAAATAGAAAGCCGTAAAAAAAACTCATAAATTTAAAGTGCACGAGAAATTGACTATATTAAAAAATCACCTTTTCTGTTTGATGTCTCCGCGCCTTTTTTTGGAAGTTTTTCAAAGCCCATTGTAGAGGTAAATTAAATCTGTAAAATTGAAAAAAAAAATTCTGTTTGACGTTTCCGTGTTTTTTTTTTTTTTTTGTAAAACCTGCCACGCAAGACACTAACTCTTGCCAGAAATGTATTGGTCTATCATAAGCTACAAGCGATAAATGGACCCCAAAAAGACTCCATAGAAAACTGAACTCGGAAACTAGCTAAATACAAAAATAGTAATTAAGAATTAACATACTAAAAGAATAACAAAAGTAAACTAAGGTAAAGGAAAAAAGTAATAGTTTTTCAATAAGTAATACTGTACCCACCAAAATTTCGACAACTACATATCAACGCACAGGCTGAGTACTATGAAGAAACTAATTATACTCACCGAGATACACGGAAAAGGGGAAATTGAAAGGGTAATAAGCTGAAAACTAAGGAATTATCATCTTCTATAGCAAATAAATTATAGAAAAGGTCAGGTAGAAAAGTTTTAGCCTAAAGAACAAGCAAAAAAGCTACGATGAAAAGCTGGTTATTGAAAAATGGTCTGAAAAAAGCACATGAACATTAATTTAAACTTTACGTGAACATGTGTTACAAAAAACATCAACAACAAAACAGAAATTAAATATATTAAGGCGCGGAAAATAGTCAATATATCGGTTTTTAGCTCTTTTCTCTCATATGATGTTATACTTGTACATGCTAAAAGCCTTTATGGGACATGGTTAATGCAATAATCAACTTCAATATAATTTTGAAAGTAAAAACACCCAATTAGTACCAAAATAGATAAATTAAATAAACAAAACTGCCTCTATGTACATGCACCATATCTAAGCCAACCAGGATGGCTCAAATGGGAAGTGAAAGTGCCTCAAGGCAAAGTGCCTCTGGTACCGAGGGGGGGGGGGGGGCAACGAAGATTTTTTTTCAAAAATTGAAAGCGACAGTCGTTAGTTAGTTCATATGCAATGGTGATGAGGGGGAGGGTGCAAGACTAATTTTCGCAGGTGCCATAAACCCTATGAAGGGCCCAAAAACTTATCAGCCTTCCTAATTTCTGTACACTAAAGAAATTCTTATCACTGTATAGAATATTCGCCCTTTACACAAAAATTAAAAAAACAAAATTTTCAGAGGGAAGCAAAGAGCGAAGTTGAAAGTTAAAACGGACAAAAATTATTACTTCACAGCCTATTTAATATATATTAATATAACTAGTACGAATAAACCAACTAATTATGTTTCCCTATGCTTTTATTATTATAAAAAACTAGCGCTTTACTGAAAACACAAAATTCAAGTATAAAAAACAGGATTATTGATTTAAGAGTCAAAAGTGAGTATGTAGCCTGACAACACTAAACGAATCTATAAAGCTTTTCATAGTCTTACACCAGTTGTGACATTAGTAACTTTCAGTATACAATTAAAATTATCTTAAAAACATAAGAGTAAAACTAAATATTTTTTAATAACCGCGAAGTAATTGAACAGCATACAGAAATATTGGATTGATTTATCAAGCAGCATTTTGCTCTCACCAGCTATAATACCAATAGTGGGTAATATACAGTCTTAAATTTTAAGAAATATGCTTTATTATCACTTGAAATGAAGATCAAATAAGACATAATAGGAACTCTGGAAATCCGATTATTTCTCTCTATACAAGAGTGAGTTTCAAGCTACAATACAAATTCTAAAGCTAGTATATAGTCCTAATACTATTCAGATGGCCTTAATTTGAACTTGTGTGCAAACTAATCATGACATGTCCTTTTATTAGCCAAAACGAGAGCCAGTTATTGAACTGAGCCATTGTGCAGAAGTGATACCAAATTAAACGTAAAAAAATAAAGAAAATCCTAAAATGGATTGTTGCTTTATCTTAAAAGGGATTGATTCTAAAAGGGATTGATAATACTTTGATCCTATAAAAGGTGTCCTTAATTGGTCCGCTTTTACTGTACCAAAACTCTTACATTATTTTGTGTTTTCAGTAAAGCGCTAGTTTTGTATTTTCATAAAAGCATAGGGAAACATAATTAGTTGGTTTATTTGTACTAGTTATATTAATATATATTAAATAGGCTGTGAAGTAATAATTTTTGTCCGTTTTAAGTTTCAACTTCGCTCTTTGCTTCCCTTGGAAAAACTTAGTTTTTTTTTAAATTAATCTTTGTTCGTTTTTGATAAAATTTAATGCAGAAACAACGCTGCCATGATCTTTTTTATTTGCACGGAATAATGTTTGATCGTTTTAAGTTTTAATGTCACTTATTAGTTTCAGTTGAAAACTTATTTTTAATATGATTTCTAATTATATTAAAACAGCTCTAAAAAATACTGCAAACAACCTTGACAGCTAAGAAAAAATTTAGTCTATAACATAAAGTTCATTATCCATACTTCACAAATAATACATGTTTTTCAGGAACGTTTGTTTTTCGATGAGCAAAAAGCTGTTTTTACTCGGCCGACTTCACCTGAAAAAGCCATAATGAAGACAGGGCTTTATAAATCCCCTACTGACTAGCAGAAACTAGAAGGCTTCTGTAACAAAAGAAAGCTTGTTAAGGGCTCATTTAAAAGCTTATATTTATACTTAATCGCTTTTTATAAATTTTACTTGATAGCACATTCCCGCAAAGTGCACTTTTGGTTGTTTCCCCAGCTTTTTTTAAATGAAACAAGTGCCTTTTCCAATGACCAAAAAATGACCAATAAAAGGTGATTTGAAAACCTAGGCAAAGCAAAACTAAGGGTGCAAGGACGTCCCTTCCCTCAATTACCGCCGTTAGAACTAGCGCAAAGATTTCATCACAAAATGAAGTTTGAAGGTTCAATTCAAAACTGTTGATCAATCAAGCTTAATTTTTGGTAGATGTTTCGTTGAAAAGTTTTTAGTTTTAGTTAATTTGCTTTCGCTATAATCTTTTACTTTTAATATGACTAGCTGATTTATGAAACTTACTAAGAGGGTCTAGATGGGGAGTATATGTGAGGTGAACTTATAAGCCTCCAGTAAAGTGCTTTGGACAAAATTATTGCAACGGTACAGTTTTATGCTTCCAAACTCTTCCACTTAAGAAGTGGTACCAAAAGTGCCATTTTTAGTGCTATATGGCAGTTTTGGATGGGTAAAATTGATAAAAAGCATGTAGGTATGAGTAATAGGTTTAAAATCTGCCTTCCCGGGATATGCCTTAAAAATGAGTGCCATTAAACATCACTTTTTAAAGTTCTGCTAGCCCAATAGCCCCACACTGTAAAAAAATTGTTTGAGATTCATCATAAATTTTTTGTAATGTTTATCAACAACAAAATTTGAATTTCAACAGCTGAAATTGAATACTGGAGACCATTTTGGAATTCCATGGTCATTATTGAATTTGCAATTTGTTGAGAAACAAAAATGTTCAATTCCCATACCCGAATTGAATTTTCAGCTTGTTGACAAAACAACATGTTGGATTCTAAGATCCTTATTGGATTTCAGACTTGTTTGCTGGATTTCCCGTTCTTTCATTGGATTTAAATCACTAGCATTGTTCAATTTCCTAGGTCCACAGTCTAATATCTAGTTCTCAGGCTTCAGTTTCCCTTTCTTCTTTCTGAAGCATCAATAAATACAAAAAAATAATCTCATTTATTTTACAAGAAAAGAAAATTACAACAAAAAATTTCTCCCAGATAATATGACACAGTCCTCTTAACGGCTGCATTTTCTCATGGTGGAAATCCGTAAATCAATGGCGTGGTAGCAGGCCGACAGAAGACATTTGAGTAAGAAATATCTTCCAATCAGGAAAACAGTGACACACGGACCTGAAATGAAGATAAAATCAAATCTAGGCGCAAATAAAAAACATACTTCCCCCCTCATTTCTACCTAAAAAGCTGAGCACATGCAATAATAACGCCACGAATTCTGTTTTTTCTGAAGACGCTTAAAGTGCTCATCATACCCTATCCAATATTATCTTCGCCGCCTCATCAAACCTGCGGGTTATAAAATTGAAACCTTGCAAAATAGACCTTCTGATTAGATGACGTATAACAAAATTGTTTTCAGCTTTACAGCTTAAGATATGCAAATATATTTCCTAGATTTTGAAGAAAAAATTACATTGATATGGCTTAAAATTCTACTCAAATAACAGGAATTGCATTTTTGGAACTAAACCTTGAGAAAAAGAAACTGATATCTGAAAATTAAGGTAAAATGTTGTTTTGTCAAAATTTCAATAAGTGTGGACCTGTCATATAGGCAAATTTAAGGACCCTCTAGAGGGAGAGGGAGTGGAGGTAGGCACTTCAAAATACCTTCCCGTGACATGCTTTGATACTTCTGTACTATCTGGAACAAATGCGCTAAATTATATAGGGAAGATGCGGGTTTCTTTCGAAACGGGTTTCTGTCAAAAGAGAAATTGATTGTAAAGCGTCGTTTGTTAATGGGTTTACAATATTTAAACTATTTTTTATGGGGTTCAGGGGGAAAAAAGGTACCTAGGTTTGGTTAGGTTAGGTATTTAATATATTCTATGCCTAACCCCCCCCCCCTCCCCCTAATGTGCAAATATATAGCTGAAATTTGTTTCTAAACCATTATATTTTTATCCTGTTTTGTTTTACCTCATTAGCATCAGCCAAACTTCATTTTTCGCGTGTGCTCCAGATAGTACATAAGTATCAATACTTTAGCCTGTAGACCAATCCCTGAAAGTTTCGTTTTCCTAACCAAACCCCTTTCCAAGATAGCCAAAAGTAGCTAAAGTAGAATTGGTATTGTTCTATTAGCTGTAAGCCATGCAAGATAGATGATAAAGGAATCTAGTCAAACGGGCTCTCACAGCAGAGGAATGGATTGTAAATAGTAGTTTCTAACTGTGTTTGCAATATTTAAACTTTAGTTTTTTGGGGTTTAGGGTGAAAAAAGGTACCTAGGTTAGGTTACATATTTAATATATGCTATGCTTTACCCCCCCCCCCCCTAATGTGCAAATATATAAGCGAATTTTTTTCCTAAATTATTAAATTTTCATCCTATTTTGTTTTATTTCTTTAACATTAACCGAACTTCACTTTTTGCATGGTTTACAGCTAATAGAACAGTACCGTAGAATTTTACCAAACTTTTTTTTGTTTATAAAAATGTACTATCTTAAACATTTTGGGAAACATAAGACACAAGTTATCAATATTAATAAACTAAACTGAATACTTACCATTACAATCAGAAAGTCTTCTCTCTTTGATCTGAATGCCCCCTAGGCAAAATTGTCGCGTCGTCGTTTAAAGGTCTTAACATTGAATCTACTTCTGTATTATACGTTTGTAGGTAGTTGAAGGAAATGATTTTTGTTTGTTTCTCAAATTGATCTCAAATAATAACATTCAAAAACAAAATAAGAGACAAATCAGGTCTTGGGAGGAGGTTTAGTTGCACTCCAATCTTTACGGTCTTTTATAAAGGACACTAGAACAAAAAAAAACAACAAATAGAAGCGCATCCGTGATCAGTCTTCTGGCAAAAACATAAATTCCACATTTGTGCAGATAGGAGATCATAAGCCCCACAATAACATTTTCTGATACGCTGAATCTGAAGGCCTTATTTACATTAAGATTTATTTACTTTTGGGGGGGTGTTTCTTCCTTTTTCGAAAATCAGGCTCCCTGTTTTCAAAATCCCTTTTTCTTCTGAGGATTGGAGCCTTTGGTGGGTAGATATTAAACGTAATGAAATTTATATATTTGCAATCTGCAGAACAACCCAATTTTTATCAATTGTTATCAAAGTTCCATTTTTGAGATTAGGTTACAATTGAGATGAGTCGCTCCTTAATTAAAGTTTATCACTATGAACTGTTTGATAAAACTTATTGGGCTAACGTCCTATTTTTTAATTAATCCTGTAGCAAACCGGAGTTTTTGAAGCACGATTCATGCTATTAAAGTGTAGTATTTTTGAGTCCACTTGAAATGTGCAACTTTTTAGAAAATTCTCTTTTTGGGGGAAGCTTTTGGTTCCTTTACGTGTACGTAAAGGACTGAAATACCCTTACATGCGTCTTCTTTTCTTCGATATATTTGCTTACTTGGTTATTCAGCGTAAGCAGCAAATTTATGGCAAATCCAGGGAAGAATTTTTTTTGAAACACTTTTTGGGTCTCATTACAAAAAGGACGTTCTTTGCAAAAACATAAGTTGTTCCCACAAAAGGGTTTTCGATCTTAATTAGAAAAAATTGAATTCAGAAAGCAATATATTATCATCGTTAGTACTGTTAAGGTTAGCGTAGCATCTTAAGAAATTTTCTACCTACAGAAACTCACTAAAATTGTGTTTAAAAAAAGTGATTGTAAAAGTTAAAAGATAATTTTTGTACATAAAATTCTGCGTGTTCATTTTGCAGACAAGAAAGCTCAACTTATTTCAAAGTAAAAATATATTTGCTTATTTTTATAATTATCTTTTTATACTTAAAATCCAAATATTATTCCCCTGTTTCTGCTATAATTCAAATATTTGTATTGAACTTATACTGAACATATTACTTTCAATGGTCCTATAGTCAGATTTAAAATAATATTCAAGAAACTTCCAACTAATGTTGAAGTTCAAACCGTTTTGATTTATATTGCCTATTTACGGTGAAAATTACATTTTTCTACTGAAAAGTGCATAAATCTTAATAATGTCAATAATTTGTTGGAATTCAATAAGCAAGTCACAATTTCAACAGAAAAATTGGATTTTTTTGTGACTTGTTTGAATTAAATAAGTAAGTCACAATTTCAACAGAAAAACTGATTTTTTTTTTTACTTGTTTGAATTCAAGCAAAATGTTTTGTTGGAAATCAATTTTTTTTACAGTGCAGCTTTTCCACTTGAGACACGACACCAAAAGTGCCATTTTTAGTGCCAATTGAAATTGATGATGGTGGAATTTATATGAAAGACGTAAATATGTGCAATATCTTTTATATGAGCTATAAAAAATCTAATAACGATGTTCTGGTTGCCTGCTAGTGCCACCCTTTGAGAAATAGCACAAAAAGTGTTATTTTAGTGCCATATGGCACTTGCAGGTGGCTGAATTTATAAAAAGCACGTAGATATGAGAAATAGCTTTGAATGAGCCATTAAGAATCTCTTTATATCCCGTTTTATAAAACGGGAGACACATCAGTGCTACCGATGCAAAAAAGTGATTCTCCTTGTTGTTCAGGGAAGGGGACTTTAACTTCCCTGTACAAGGTTTTGACCATTTTAATTCCAATGGTACACTTTTCATTTTGATATATGACGCCATTTTCGAGGGGTATGAAGCTTTTTTTTCGAAATCAACATAAATTTCTTTTCACAATAAACTTTCACTTTTAAGACGAACCGAAATAATAGTTAACGTTCCTGAGTCAGTGTCAGATAGAATTTTTTTTTCACCTAGCAGTTTTTTTCAAAACATGTTTTTTAACTTTTGGTTACTATGGGCTGTGGTTCGCTCTTTACTAGGTTGCAGTTGCCGCTGCAACCATGATACCTTGCTGGGACATGCTTTAAAAAAATGAACCTAGAAAATGATTGAAATAAAACAACAGCGGATACCGATATTCCCGATGCGATACCTGCGAAACCAGTACGCACGATACCGATACGTGCGATATTGATACGCCCGAAACCACATACAGCCCTTGCCTAGGGACTATCTAGGGCCATATCATCATCAAAAACATTTATATTGGAGCTTTGAACTTAATAAACAAAATGGCTATCTCAAAATTTTATATAACTAGTTGGGGGGAGGGGGCCCGGAGGTAAGGGGGGCTATTTGCCCTCCAATCTTTTCGGTCACTTAAAAAGGGCACTTACACATTTAATTATCTTTCGAATGAGCTATTACACACCTCTTTATGATGCTCTGGCCACCCCCTAGCCCTACTAGGGAAAAAAACAGAAAAAAAGGGAGACATATCAGTGCTACCCATGCAAAAAAGTCATTTTCCTTGGTGTTCAAGGTGAGGGACTGTAATTATCCTAAAATAAGTTTTTGACCATGCTGATTCCCATGGTGCACCTTTTATTTCGATTTGACGCCATTTTCGAGGGATTTCAGGCTCTTTTTCCAAATCACGATAAATTTCTTTTCGAAATAAACTTTTACTTCTAAGATTAACCAAAACAATAGTTATCGTTCCTGATTCAGTGTCAATTGTTAATTTTTTCCCACTAGGCAGTTTTTTCGAAAACGTGTTTTTAAACTTTCGGTTACTATGGGCTGTGGCTCGCTCTTTACTAGGTTGTAGCTACCGCTGCAACCATGATCATCTTATTTAAAATCTCGGTCTATGTGCTTGCGTAGGCTAAGTAAAAGGTGGCATGTCTACCGTGCTAGCTTCTTGACCTCTTTTCTCTGGGTAAGTCACGTGGAATAGATAATCGGAGAAATTTTAGGAACGACAAGTCAAATTGCCAGTGCTGAGGCTTAGAGCCCATTATGAGCGAATAAACGTATTGTGGAAACCCAACGGATCTTTTTGCGTCTTTTGTGCTCCCAGATACTCCCATGGTGCTTAACAGGACTAGGACATGATTTCCTGATAGCCATTCCCATCAAAATGTTCAAAAAGCGTAAAAAATATATCACTAATACTTTTCTTTTTACGGACCTACTTTTTACTCCCCGAATCCGTTAAATTTAAAGCTATACATCAAAATTCAACAGTAAAGAAATTTATACAACTTTAGAGAGAAATAGAATATTTCCCCCCTCCGAAAGAAAAAGATAGCTGTCTTGACAGGCAAAATCTACAATTATGAGAGTATGAAAACAAAATTGCAAGCCCTCTATCTAAGAAAAACACAGAAGCTTCTATTTTTGCCTTGAGAGATGCTCGAATAAGCACTGAAACTAAAGGTCCTGGTAGCATTTGCCCCCCCCCCACTGCAAGAAGTTTCCTGGTGAGGTTCGTGATGCCCCACTCCATTTCATGTAAATGTAATATTTATGCTACATCAAAAACATTCCAAAAATGGGAGGGGTGCTATTACCCCCAAAACCAATGATAAAGGGATAGGCCAAAATTATTCCAAGGAATCACGGGGACTAGAAGATTAATTTCTACTCACCTGTCCCTTCCTCAAAGCTCATTCTATATTTGTCTGAAGGTTAGTAGAGAGGGGTCAGGAGGTCCGAACATGACCACGTGGTTTATGGTTTTCTCAGTGAGAATGAAAAAACAGGAATTTTATCACTTGAAAAACCATGAATTTTGTCACATTTATGGTTGTTTTCATGGATGGTTATGTGTGTTGGTCGATTTATTTGATGTTTTTCTCGGATGTCAACATCAAATTATGGATGTTTAATGGTTTTTGTCAGTGAGAATTTGAAAAACAGGAACTTTGTCACATTTATGGATGTCAACAGCAATTCATGTCTGTTTTATGGTTTTCTCAGTGAGAATTTGAAAAACAGGAACTTTCTCACATTTTTGTAGGTTTTTATGGTTTTTGTCAGTGAGAATTTGAAAAAACAGGAACTTTCTCACTGAGAAAACCATAAACCACGTGGTGCTGTCACGAGTCAGGACACCTGTGCTGTCGACCTCAATTCACCTATCGTGAATCAATAATTCCTCTTAGAAACAGCAAATTAATTTCCCCTTTCTTGACAGATCAATCAATCAATGACATCATCTGTCAGACTTTAAAAATTTCCGCCTAGAAACGATTCTCCAGGAATAGAACCAAATCATTAATGTCTTTGCCTCGGGAACAGTTCTTTTGGTCGAACTCCAAAGTATATTAATAACCAAAGGCCATGGAAACAATTAGGCAAGAAACATCTTAGCGATGAATTGTTTTAGCGCGCGAAAAGGCTTCCTATTAATTTGAAATGCGTTAGCGCAGAGATGCCAATAACAAAGGAACACGTTGAATTTGCGTTTAGGGATTATTTGGGCGAAACCGTTTTAGACAGGTTATGGAACTATTTCGGCGAAACAGATAGAGACATTTTAAAAGAAGATTTTTGAAGAGATTTTAGAAGAGAATTTAATGGTGAAACTCTGTGGTCGTTATAATACATAGTTTCATTTGAACAGTGTTGTGAGGTCCTCTAACCCAACCCCAAAGGGTTCCAATCCTCCTACCCCAACCCCGAAGGAAGCCCCCGGTCCTCAAAGGCCCCCCAGGCCCCAACTGTCCCCCCGGACCCCAAAGGCCATCCCTGTGCTCCAAAGGCCCTCCCTGTGCCCCCAAATGCCCTCCTCGGGTCCACAAAGGCCCAGCGTGCTCCCAAAGGACCAACGGGGCCCCAAAAGCCCTCCACCGGTCCCCAAATGTCCCCCGGACCCCCAAAGACCCTCCCCGGGCCCCACAAAGGCCCATCAAGCTCCCAAAGGACCAACGGGGTCCCAAAGGCCCACCACCGGCCCCCAAATGTCCCCCAGGCCCCCAACTGCCCCCCGGACCCTCAAAGGCCCCCCAAGCTCCCAAAGGGCCACCGGCGCCCCCAAAGGCCCACCCAGACCCCCAAAGGCCATCCCCGGGCCCCCCAAAGGCCCATCGAGCTCCCAAAGGACCAACGGGGTCCCGAAGGCCCTCCACCGGTCCCCAAATGTCCCCCAGGCACCCAAAGGCCCTCCCTGTGCCCCCCCCCAAAGGCCCATCGAGCTCTCAAAGGACCAACGGGTCCCAAAGGCCCTCCACCGGTCCCCAAATGTCCCCCAGGCCCCCAAAGAACCTCCCCGTGCCCCAAAGGCCCACCGGTCCCCAAATGTCCCTCCGGACCCCCAAAGGCCCGCCCTGTGCCCCAAAGGCCCTCCATGTGCCCCCATTCAATTATCAGAAAGTATTGTGACACAATGGATAGAACATATGAAATTATTGATTAACTTGAAGCCTTGGCAGCCACAATTAGCATTGTAAGTTCTTTTTTCATTTTTTTTTTTAAAAATAAATTTTTTTTCCGTGGTCACCCTCTACTTTCTTGGGGTAAACCCCCCCCCCCCCTATACAAACGCCCCTATATGATGTTTATACTCGATAAAAAGTGTAAAATACGTTCTTTTTTCGTTACGTACTCCCCATCCTTCCTTCCCCCTCTGTTTACGACCTTAATTCTAGCAAAAAGAAATAATTTTCTTTCGTTAAATTTATGCAATTTTAAGTGTCTATATCCTAGCTAAAAGCGATCATTGACTTCCGTCACTGTTGTTATTAACCGAACCTGGTTTTGATACAAGGCTCTCCGGCACGAGGCCTATAATTAGCTGTCATCCTTTCCCCTCTGTGTTTACGAACGCAGCAGCCAAAGTCAAAAGGAACTGTTTCTCCGTCAAAATTAAAACACTTTGAGGCAATTGTAATAATTAGGCGCAGACGCAATGTGCTATTTTGGAGAACCGGTGAAATCTCGTTATTTTCAAATTAAGATCTAACAATATATTTAGGAAATTTACGAAAGGGGGAGGGGGCCATGCCTCAATTCTATCGCCATCATTCTAATGTGAAAACAAACTGTTTCTTCGCGTGAAAAGTAAGGGGGGTGAGTTTAAGAAAAAGATACAGTGCTTTATTATGCGTAAATTTAATAGCATTTTTACCATATCTTTCGGTGGAAGGAGGGGGTATTTTCCCATGTCTTTTCTCAGGGATATTTTCCATGGGGGTTATTTTCCGTGGGCTGTTTTTTCTGGGTGTGTGATAAATACCAGCTATCGTAAAAGGATATGGAAAGATAAAAAATACCGTTAATACTTTAAATGCATCAAACAAGGCGTGCACAATGCAGATTAAAACCAGAAAAGAACAGAAACGCCTAAAAATAAGAAATTAGGCCGATTTATATAGGCCGGCTTTTGAAGGGCTCAGTGAGCCGTAATTCTCAGATTCAAAAAAGGATGCAATTAGTATATTTCACGAAACCTGATTTGGGAGGTGTAGTTTGCTTTTTGGACTTTTCAGAGCTAGGATTCTTAGTCACTCATAGGTGTTTGTTGTCTGAAACTTCGGGTTTGGGATGAGTAGTTGGCTATTTCAGACTTTTCTGAGCTAAGGTTTCTTAGTATTTCGTAGGTGAATGCTGTCTGAAACTTATGATTTGGGATATGTAAATTACTATTTCGGGCTTTTCTGAGTTGGATTTCTTAGTCTTTCATAGGTGTGTAGTGTCTGAAACCTATGATTTGGGATGGGTAGATTGCTAGTTTAGACTTTTCTGAGCTCGCTTTCTTAGCCTTTCATAGGTATGTGTTGTCAGAACATTATGATTTGGGATGTGTAGTTTGCTATTTCAGGCTTTTCTGAGCTAAGGTTTTCTAGTATTTCGTAGGTGAATGTTTTCTGAAACCAATAGTTTGGGATGTGTAATTTGCTATTTCCGACTTTTCATAACCGGATTTCTTAGTCTTTCGTAGGTGTGTGGTGTCTGAAACCTATGATTTGGGATGTGTGGGATTGCTATTTCAGACTTTTCTGAGTTGGATTTCTTAGTCTTTCATAGGTGTGTAGTGTCTGAAACCTATGATTTGGGGTGGGTGGATTGCTACTTTTGACCTTTCTGAGCTGGATTTCTTAGCCTTTCATAGGTGTTTGTTGTCTGAAACATATAGTTTGGGATGACTAGTTTGCTATTTTTGAATTTTCTGACCTAGGTTTCTTAGCCGTTCATAGGTGAGTGTTGTCTGAAACCTATGATTTGGGATATGTAATTTGCTATTTCTGACTTTTCATAACCAGATTTCTTAGTCTTTCGTAGGTGTGTGATGTCTGAAACCTATGATTTGGGGGTGTGTGGGTTGATATTTTTTGACTTTTCTGAGCAGGATTTCATAGCCATTCGTAGGTGTGTGTTGACTGAAACCTATGATTTGGGATGGTTAATTTGCTATTTTTGACTTTTCTGAGCTAGATTTCTTAGCCACTCATAGGAGTGTGTTGTCTGAAACTCATGATTTGGGAAGCACACGAAAACTTACATGCACACAAAAACTTACATGCACACAAAAACTTACACACACACACACACACACACACAAAAAAAAAAAACACACACACGAAAACACACACACACACCCCAAAACATACACACACACACAAACAAACACACACACACACACACACACACACACACACAAAAACTTACACATTAACACAAAAAAACAAACAAACACAAACACGCACAAACACTTACACACACACACACTCACAAAACTTAAACATAAAAACACTAAAACTTACACACACACACGACAAAAATTACACACACAAAAAATTACACATTCACACGAAAACTAACACACACACACACACACACGAAAACTTACACACACACGCCAAAACTTACACACACACACACACACACACAAACCTACACACACACACACACAAAAACTTACACATTCACACTAAAACTAACATTCACAAAAAAACTAACATTCAAACAAAAACTTAAACACACAAAAACACACATTAATAAAAAAAAAACAAACAAACTATATAAATCACAAAAACAAGAATAAAATTACACACACACAAAATATCAAACAAAAAAAAAAATACACATATAAAAAATCTTAAAAATGAACACAAAAAAAAACTCACACACACACGCCAAAACTAACACACACACAAACACTTACACACACACACACACAAACAAACAAAAAAACACACACAAACACGCACAAAAACTTACACAAACACACACACACACACACACACAAATATAAAACAAAAACACACGAACAATTACACACAAACTCCAAAACATAAAAAAAAAAAAACTTACACAAAAACACAAAAAAAAAAAAACACACACAACAAAAAAAACAAAAACACAAAAAATTACAAACATACTCATACACACACACACACACACACACAAACTTACACAAACACACAAAAAACTTATATCCACACGCAATAGCTTAGACACACAAAAACTTACACACACACACAAAAAATAACACACACGCACAAAAACTTACACACACACACAAAAACATACACACACACACACAAAAACTAGCACAAACACAAGCCAAAACTAACACACACACACAAAAACTAACACACACACACACAAAAACTAACGCATGCACACGAAAACTTACATGCACACAAAAACTTATACACACACACACGAAAACTTACACACACACGTCAAAACTTACACACACAAAAGCTTAGACACACAAAAACTTACACACACACACACACAAAAACTTACACCCACACGCAAAAACTCAGACACACACACAAAAACTCACACGCACAAAAACTTACACACACACACACACACACACAAAACATACACACACACACACGAAAACTTACACACACACGCCAAAACTCACACACACACAAACACACACAAACTTACACACACACACACACACAAAAAAAATAAAATAAAAAAACAATAAAAAAAAAAAAATACACACACACACACACACAAAAACATAAAAACAAGAAAAAAGCTCTAAACTCAACAAGAAAAATATAATAAAAAAACAATATTACCCCCACAAACACAAACTAACACACACGCACACAAACTTACACACACACACAAAAACATACACACACACACACAGAAAACTTACACACACACACGCAAAAAAATACACACACACACAAAAACTTACACACACACACACACACAAAAAAAAACATACATAATTACACGAAAACTAACAAGCACATAAAAACTTATACACACACACACACGAAAACTTACACACACACACGACAAAACTAACACAAACAAGAGCTAATACACACAAAAACATAAAAACACACACAAAAAAAAAAAAAAACACACAAGAACAATAAAACAACAACAACCAAAAACATACACACACAAAAACTTACACACGCACACACACACAAAAAAAAACTTACACCCACACGCAAAAACTTACACACACACAAAAACTTACACACACACACACACACACACACACACAAAAACTCACACACACACATACACACGAAAACTTACGCACACACGCAAACACACACACACATACACACACACACATGCACACACACAAACACACACAATTACAAACAAAAACAAACACAAAAAAATGTTAAAAAACACAATTAATAGCACACACACACACACACACACACACACACATACACACACACATACATACACACAAAAATACACACATACATACACATATACAAACATACAAATACACATACACACACATACACACATACACACACACATGCACACACAAACACACACACATACACACACATACACATACATACACAAACATACACACAAACATTAACACAAAAACATACACACACACATACAGACACTTACTAACAAACATAAAAACACACAAATACTCACACACATACAAACACACATACAGACACTCACACAAACAAACACACATACACACACATACATACACAAACATATACACAAAAACACAGACGCACACTCACATACTCACATATATGCCCACACACATACTCAGACACCCAAATAAAAAAATACATTCACACACACACATAAAAACACAAACAGACACACACACACACACATACACACTAACATAGAAACTAACCCACATATGAAATAATACACACAAAAATACATACACACACATAAACACAAAAATACACACACACACATACAAAAACAAAAACAAAAACCAAAATAAACACAAACAAACAAAAATACACACACAAACACACAAACATAAACACACAAAAAAACACACACAAAAAAACCCACACACACACACACACACATACACACACACACACATACACACACATATACACACACACACATACACACACATACACACAAACATAAACACACACACATACACACACACATACACACGCACGCACAAACAAACAGACACAAACATACACACACACACACAAACAAACACACATACACAAACACACACACACACACAAACAAAAACACACACACACAGACACATACACACATAAACACACACATACACACACACATACACAAAAACATACACATACACATAAACATATACACATACACACACACATACACACACATACACAAATAAATACACACACACACAAAAAGACAGACACACATAGACACACACACATACACACACACACACACACACACACATACATACACACACACAAGCGCACACACACAATTACACACACACAGAGACACACACACACACACACACAAACACACAAACAAAAAAACAAAACCAAAAAAACAAACAAAAAAAAAAAAACATACACACACATACATACACACACAAATACACACTCACACACACACAAAAACACACACATACACATACACACAAATACACACACAGGCACACACACACGATAGATGAAGTTCGGTTAGGTTAGACACTGTACGCTTCACTTACGATAGCTTAGGGTAGGTGAGACACGGACACAAAGTTAGGTGTAAGATTAGGTTAGATTAAGTTAGGTTAGGTTAAGTTAGGTTAGGCTAGGTTAGCCTACGTACGCGCGCATATAGGTTAGGTTAGGTTGGATTAAGTTAGGTTAGGTTAAGTTAGGATAGGTTAGATTAAG
>NC_142797.1:56252703-56342703 GCF_049724085.1 Artemia sp. Qi Xiang Cuo | reverse complement strand
CGAAAGATCTGGTAAAAATGCTATTCAATTTACGCATAATAAAGCAAGGTATCTTTTTCTTAAACTCACCCCCCTTACTTTTCACGCGAAGAAACAGTTTGTTTTCACCTTACAATGATGGCGATAGAATTGAGGCATGGCCCCCCTCCCCCTTTCGCCAATGTCCTAAATATATTGTTAGATCTTAATTTGAAAATAACGAGATTTCACCGGTTCTCCAAAATAGCACATTGCGTCTGTGCCTAATTATTACAATTGCCTCAAAGTGTTTTAACTTTGACGGAGAAACAGTTCCTTTTGACTTTGGCTGCTGCGTTCGTAAACACAGAGGGGAAAGGGTGACAGCTAATTATAGGCCTCGTGCCAGAGAGCCTTGTGTCAAAACCAGGTTCGGTTAATAACAACAGTGACGGAAGTCAATGATCGCTTTTAGCTAGGATATAGACACTTAAAATTGCATAAATTTAACGAAAGAAAATTATTTCTTTTTGCTAGAATTAAGGTCGTAAACAGAGGGGAGGGAAGGATGGGGTTTACGTAACGAAAAAAGAGCGTATTTTACACTTTGTATCGAGTATAAACATCATATAGGGACGTTTGTATAGGGGGGGGGGGGTTTACCCGAATATAGTAGAGGGTGACCACGGAAAACAATTTCATTTTGAAAAAAAAAAATGAAAAAATAAATTACATTGCTAATTGTGGCTGCCAAGGCTTCAAGTTCATCAATAATTTCATATGTTCTATCCATTGTGTCACAATACTTTCTGATAATTGAATGGGGGCACATGGAGGGCCTTTGGGGCACCGGGAGGGCCTGGGGGGGTCCGGCGGGACTTTGGGGGCCCGGGGGGCCTGGGGGGCCCTGCGAGGGCCTGTGGGTGCCGGGGTGACCGTTGGGGACCGGTGGATGGCCTTTGGGACCCGTTGGTCCTTTGGGAGCTCGATGGGCCTTTGGGGGGGGGCCCAGGGAGGGCCTTTAGGTGCCTGGGGGACATTTGGGGACCGGTGGAGGGCCTTTGGGACCCCGTTGGTCCTTTGGGAGCTCGATGGGCCTTTGGGGGGCCCGGGGATGGCCTTTGGGGGTCTGGGTGGGCCTTTGGGGGCGCCGGTGGCCCTTTGGGAGCTTGGGGGGCCTTTGAGGGTCCGGGGGGCAGTTGGGGGCCTGGGGGACATTTGGGGACCGGTGGAGGGCCTTTGGGACCCCGTTAGTCCTTTGGGAGCTCGATGGGCCTTTGGGGGGGGGGGCACAGGGAGGGCCTTTGGGTGCCTGGGAGACATTTGGAGACCGGTGGAGGGCCTTTGGGACCCCGTTGGTCCTTTGGGAGCTCGATGGTCCTTTGGGGACCGGAGGAGGGCCTTTGGGGGCACAGGGATGGCCTTTGGAGCACAGGGATGGCCTTTGGGGTCCGGGGGGGCCATTGGGGGCCTGGGGGGCCTTTGAGGACCGGGGGCTTCCTTCGGGGTTGGGGTAGGAGGATAGGAACCCTTTGGGGTTGGGTTAGAGGACCTCACAACACTGTTCAAATGAAACTAGTGTATTATAACGACCACAGAGTTTCACCATTAAATTCTCTTCTAAAATCTCTTCAAAAATCTGCTTTTAAAATGTCTCTATCTGTTTCGCCGAAATAGGTCCATAACCTGTCTAAAACGGTTTCGCCCAAATAATCCCTAAACGCAAATTCAACGTGTTCCTTTGTTATTGACATCTCTGCGCTAACGCATTTCAAATTAATAGGAAACCTTTTCGCGCGCTAAAACAATTCATCGCTAAGACGTTTCTTGCCTAATTGTGTCCATGGCCTTTGGTTATTAATATCCTTTGGAGTTCGACCAAAAGAACTGTTCCCGAGGCAAAGACATTAAGGATTTGGATCTATTCCTGGAGAATCGTTTCTAGGCGAAAATTTTTAAAGTCTGACAGATGATGTCATTGATTGATTGATCTGTCAAGAAAGGGGAAATTAATTTGTTGTTTCTAAGGGGAATTATTGATTCACGATAGGTGAATTGAGGTCGACAGCACAGGTGTCCTGACTCGTGACAGCACCACGTGGTTTATGGTTTTCTCAGTGAGAAAGTTCCTGTTTTTCTAATTCTCACTGAGAAAACCATAAAAACATACATAAATGTGAGAAAGTTCCTGTTTTTCAAATTCTCACTGAGAAAACCATAAAACAGACATGAATTGCTGTTGACATCCATAAATGTGACAAAGTTCCTGTTTTTCAAATTCTCACTGACAAAAACCATAAAACATCCATAATTTGATGTTGACATCCGAGAAAAACATCACATAAATCGAACACCACACATGACCATCCAAGAAAACAAACATAAAAGTGACAAAATTCATGTTTTTTCAAGTGAGAAAATTCCTGTTTTTTCATTCTCAGTGAAAAAACCATAAACCACGTGGTCATGTTCGGAGCTCCTGACCCCTCTCTACTAAGGTTCAATGGGAATTAGTAGGTTTGGGCATTAGAATGCAGTTTTTTAGACATCGAGCCTCCCCCCCCCCCCCCGTAGTCTACACAATGACCTACTGCCCTTTCTTCATAACTGCTGATGCATAGTTCTAAATAATTGAACACAATTCTATGAAAAATTTACTGAATCAACTTAATTAAATGAAACATTCGGATAAATATCTATATTAACTATTTATCTTGCGTAGCCTACGTGAATTTTCGGGAACGAACGCGCCACCGCGTGTCATTACTTCCTCTATAACTGGAAGCTCAATACATAGTAGTAGAGTGCTAACTTATACTTCTATCGAGCCCTTAGGAATTCCCATGCTATTTGATTGAGGCCATAGGACCATGCTATTTGCTTACTGCCATAGGACCATGCTATTCTAAGGGACGTATAGGAATTACCATACTATTTGCTGGGACGTATAGGAAAAACATTTCCAGAGCTTGTACTTATTGATTTGCTTGGTTTATGTTTTCTTGATACCTTTCCAAACGAGCGGGGATTCCCCACTGGTCTGGTTTTAATGTTTTGAAGTGTTATTCTATAGTAATTGGGGGTTGTAGTTGTAGATGCCTTTATTCTCCCTTTATAGGGGAGATAAACTCTGGCCCTAAGGTAATTAAACTTTGGTAGTGTGCCTTAGGCTATGACCGAACTACTGAGGCGTTCCGACTGGGTATGTTCGAGAGGCTAAAAGTAGATCGTAGAAAGGTTTTCTAAAATACAATACTTTTATTGATTTAACTTATAATATAATCGGATATATTCTGTCTACTGGGACTGGCTGTCCCAAGTAGACCACAAGTCTCAAAAACAACAATAATATATAAATAAGATACAGACACTTACAATGATCTGACAAAGTCCAAGGTATTTCTAATGAGAAAACAAACGAGCAGAGGTTCACCCGGCAAGTCAAAAAGTCTGCCTTCAGTCCCAAAAATCGGGGTATATGTATGAAAAACCTAACCACGTCCTTCCGGTACATTGACGCATTTATCCAGGAAATTGGTTATTGAGCAAGTTCCCTCCAAGCCCACACATTCCACGATTTGTTTCCTTATCTTAAAAAGTAGTATTTTGAAACTTTGTTTTTGCGTCCTAATATATTTTTACTCAATTAATAATTCACTAAATTAGAAAGCTTTACCACAATACTCCCCATTTAAAGAAGAATTGTCCCAATTCTCAATATTTTACTTTAAAATCAATTTAATTTTGTTTACAGCTATTATGCTGCCAACTTTGGGTCATTATGTACATATACCCTCAATGGGTTTTCTTAGGGTCATGTTTCTGATCCAATATAGGCCATGTTCTTTTTTTTCGATGGATTGTAATTTGAAATTCATACTTGTTTCTCCTTTCCTCTGTCTCTCGGACTGAAAAATACTCTTTTTACCATTCTTATATGCATCTTCTGTTTTAACTTGACCCCAAGCGGCTTAAACTTAATATTATTGATTTCGCTTAAATTAGATTTCAAGTTATATTATACAAGTTTATGAATCATTTGAGTTCACATTTAATTCACCTTAATAATTTAATTTATCTGTGTGACGTGGTTGATATACCGTTTATTTTTCGTTTTAGAAATGCCTTGGTAAATTTCACATAATATTTTGATTTTTAAATTTTCACAAAGCATTTTCACATATTTCAATAACATAGGCCATTGGGCTATGTAGTACATTCTCTAGGCCTAAATTAAGTTCTGATTTTATCTCACTTTTGATGAACTTTAGTAAAGTCTGTATTTCTGCTATAGTTTCCAAATATCAGTTGATCAAGTATGTTTTGACTTCCCATGGTATGTGATGATAGTATCAGGACATATTTGAACTGTATTTCAAATCTCATACTGTCCAACAAAGCATAAAAGAAAAGAATAAGAACTTGATCATACCAGATGTTATGAAAAATTTCATTTCCAAAAAAAAATAGCTAAGGCTGTCTCTAAAATAAATTTTAATATTAGTATGAATATAAAGTATATATTTTTAAATGCATAGTAGAATGAAACACTCAGCATTCGAAAGTTAGTTACTTTAATTACTTTCTCCACTTTTTTTTTAATCGCTACAAAAATAATATCCCGCTTAAATTGAAACAGTATGTTCCTTGCTGGATTATTCTTTCAAACTTAAATACTAAACAGATTATTTTACAATAAAAAAAAATTATTAATACATTGACTCGATTTCAAACATTTATATATACCATTAAATCACTAATTAAAACTTAAAGTAAATAAAAACATAGTATATATACAAGCATTGTGTAATAAAATTACACAATCATTGTAAAGTCACAAAACTTAGATACTACATTTATCAAAAATATATTAGGTTAAAGTTTTTAAATGTTATTTTAAAACACTATATAGTAATTTAAATATACACAAAGCATTTTTTTTCAAAGAAAATTTCTCAAAAGGCAACACTAAAATATGTTATAAATCTTTTTTTTCCATTAGCAAAACGCTCAAAATACCAATTTAATTATAATCAAAAGTATTACTACTGTCACAGCGAACAATTCACTTCACTATTTATCATGCTCTTTTCTTTTCATATTTATGCACTCGTAGTGCCAACCGTTGTATATAATTGCAAATAAAAGTTCTTTTTTTAAAATTAATTAATTTATTCGCGAGAGATTTTGGTTTCGTGTAGACAGGGTTTCTTACATTCTTCCCTCTGGGGTTTGATGTTTCCTATAATACCAATATTTAAAAACATATATAATCAATCACATAATAATTAAAGCAGTTATGAGATATCCCTTTGTTCAGGCTAATAAGCCTTTATAATAAGTGGTTCTTTCCACTTCCGTCTAGGAAAGATTTTTTTTCTGGGAAGCGATTTATTGTTCATTTCTTAGTAACACGAGTTTGCAAATATAATTACAATTCTATGCGCTATGATGCGCAAAAAAATCACACTACGTCTATGCGCTACGCCCTACGTGTGCTCAAGGGTTGTCAAAAACCTGAGACAAGTTTTTTTTTTTTGCATATTACTAGGTTTAACTGTAGTAATTCACATATTCAAGGTTTATTCTTTTCTAAAAGAATATATATCTTTTTTTTCAAAATTTTATTCAACAATAGCTAAATTTTTAGCTTGAAAATCAGTTTGAAAAAGCTTGAGATGGAATTTTCTGACTTTTTACCTTCTTGTTGTGCCCTCACCTCAGTAATGTCTATTTGGTGCTTGATCACCATAAAAAAGCGTCTGGTAGGCTCAACAGCAGTTTTCCTTGTGATTCTGTTCAAGCTAATAGGTTTATTAAGAACACGAGACACACCAATATATTATGTATATCTACACTTTTTATTTGTAGCTAAAATCTTCCCATAGGCTCTTCCCTTTAGTAAAAAGGTGGTTCTTTTCCAAGGAATATATCCTTATTTCCATATTTCTTTTTTTTACGTACGGTAGTTTTTTTTTGTTTTTTTTTTAATAAATATAAGCAAACATAAATGTTTTATCTTTAACTTCCCAACTTTAAGTTGTCTTGCCTTAAATTTCGACTTAAACTTGTGTCCTTTTGTCACCCAATTTCTTTTACTTCACTTCCGTCTGGCTATATTTTTAACTTAGACGATATGTCTAATTTTTGCAACCTGTATTTTTTGAAATTATTCAAATTTTTTTTCTCTAAAATTTTTGTGTTAGAAAAGTACTGAAGTTTTTCAGCTAATTTTTTTTAGCACTTTTAATTAAGTTTTGCCTTGCATTTGCTAGCTCTCATTTTTTCCTTAAAATGCAATTTTTACGATATATTGGTTGCCAATTTTATCCTAGCTTTAATTATATTTTATTTGCCAAAGAAAGAGAGGCAAAAATTCCCTTGCAAGGCTAAATAACTTTGAATTCGGTGTTCTGTATCTGTGGTTTATTGATAAGCTTTGAATCTGGGAGGATTACAAGAATGAATTTAGGTTCATTACTGCGAGTTTTTTTGTTGTGAAAGGTTATATTTTATTTTCAAATAAAAAGTGGATACGTTTAGTTTCTATTGGGGTTCGACGGCTTGGGGGTTGAGTGATGGGGTTTGCACACCTAAAAACTAATTGTTTAAAGTAGGGATAGTCTGTGCCAATTCGTTTTCTCAGATCCAATACATCGCTAGAGTTAAAATTATTATCTTGAACAATGAACTGTGGTTTGCTTGTGACGATGGGGTTAATTTTTGGCTTATTTTTAATGGATTTTGTCCATGGCTTTTACCTCCTGGTAAGTTTTTAGGTAATAATTTATTTTTATATTGCTTTTCGTTTCTTTTACCTCGCACTTTTTTTTTGCTTTATAAGCTTATTCTAAGTGTTGCTTAGCGCTTTATAGCGCTTCTTTAAAATTTCATTTTTTTTCTTTTTACCATTTGTAACTAATAAAAAAATATCATATTAGACTATAACTAATTATAATAAGACTACAGCTAGCTTGTACATGTAGCGCGCACTTAATGTAAACTCTCGCTGTTTTTCCTATTACAATTATTTTAAAATTCTTCAAAACAATTTTTTTTTCAAATTCGACTGAAAATGTTCCCTCAGAGAGTCAAAGGTCAGTAGATGCATTGCATGTACTTAACAACGAGAGGCCAGCCGTGGTTGATCTCAACTCCAAATTTGCTAGCTTTCTATGACCCTATTTCAGTAAACCACCCTCCTTCGTTTTTTTTTAATTATCCCCCCCGAAAAAAAAATAATTTTTTTTTCAATATGCATATAAATATAATTGCATTTTAATGCTGATTCTAAATATGTATAATTTAATTAGGTTTACTACACCCATTTAAAAATTACGTGGCCTTACTTATTTTCCTTTTTCTATGAAACGAAGCCTAATTCGTTTTGCCAATCTTGACATTTCACCGCTCGCGAAGTCTTATCTCATATTGGAAACAAAATTTGTTGCAGGAACCTACGATGTCACTTCCGATCGGAAATAATAATTTGGCGTTGGAATGTGACGTTCATAATAGATATTAGGGGCTTTTATACTCGTTTGATTTTTATTTAATATTTATTATTTTTTTTTATTATTGTTTTATTCAAATATTAATCTACTGGGGGCTGCGCTTGTTCTGCCTTTCTCCGTTTCCTGGTCCGAGTTTTGGACTCCAAATTTTTGCCTTTTTTCTTTATAATATTCGCAAGGTTTTCCGTGGTTCCTATAGTGTGACTTACAAGGTTCTGATTCCGAGTGCTGTTTTGTTGCCTCGTCAAAATCTCTTTAATCGTTGTTTCTCTTGATGTTTGGCTTTTTTCATAAGTGTTTTGGCGACTTGTGCTGCCGACAAAGGAACTTCTTGCTGCCCCTTTGGTTTCTTCACTGTTCTCCATAATTTTTCTCTCAAAGAAGGTTTTCTTGACGATGGCCCAGGTTTAGCTATATAGGTTTCTGTCGAAGAATTTTCGGTGTCACATTCTGTTAGCTCACGTCTGGTAGATGGCGTTTGTTCCAAAAGCCATTTTTGCGCTACGATTGTAGGTGAGTCTAGTGTATGAAAATCAGATAATTCTTTGGTTTCTTCCAATTTTTCTTCCTCTTTGGATTTAACCTCTGGTTTATTATGTCTTAAACCAGTAGGTTGTGTTTGAGGCTCTTCTATGTCACTTTCATCGCTTGTATCCGATGTATATTGAACTTTTCTTTTTTTTTTTGTGGAAAGTTTGCAGCCAAGTCTGTGCTAAATATTCCTTCCACTTCTCCCAACTGTTGTGGTCATTAAAAAGGTCATAAAATTCATATGGTCTTCTGATATATACTGGTGAGATCGTGTCTTCTATTTCTTCTTCTGAAAATATAGGCTCTGTTTTCCACGGTTTTGAAAAATATCCCTTTTTCATTCTATTATGGTGTATTACTTCTTCCTTTTCCTTATGCTTATGTTTTAGAACATATGTTAAGTTATTTGGTAGAATTTTTGTAATCCTATAAGGTCCGTCCCATTTCGGTTTTAACTTTTTTTTCTTCTAGATTCGTTTTGTGAACATAAACCAAATCTCCTATACAGTAACTCGTTTTATTTTTGCTTTTTCTGTCTTATTTTTCTTTTTGTTCTGTTTTCGCATCTTCCAGATTGTCTTTAACTTGTTCCATAGCTTTTTCATTCGCATTACCATCTCTTGCTTATATTGGTCTAAGTTGTAATATATTCTGTCGTTTTGTATTTCATTTAAACAAATTCTGGGATCTCTTATATGTTGCAAAAAAATTGCGTTTCTTTTAAAGTACGTGAAAAAGCTGTATTTTTTTCAAAGAATACAAATGGTAAATTTTCATCCCACTTTTTATTTTCCTCTCTTGAATATAAGCAAGATTCCCAGCCTATAAACTAATTCCCTATAATGGCGTTCAATCTTCCCATTGGCGGCTGCAAGGTATGACGACGTAAACCATTGTCTAACCCCAATATCGTGTGTTATTTCTTCTAATAATTTGGCTCTAAAACATGGCCCATTGTCACTAAGTAAAAATCTAGGGAATATCCCTTGTTTCAAAAATAGGCGATTTACCAAAACTTTTGCAATGGTTTTTGTCTTTTCTTCTTTAATTGAAAAGCGCAAAAATATGAATTAAAATGGTTGACTATAGTGAGTACACACTTGTTTCCTTTCCTGGTAACTGGTAAACTTCCCCCGGATCCTAAAACGCGTATTGACATTATTTCTCCTACCGCTGAAGGGGTGGGGTATTGACCTAATTCAGCCCTAGGGATCTTTGTTGGCGACTTTTGTTTGGCGCCCTCTTGGCAGCTTTGTATAAAAGCTTTTACTTTTGAGTACATTTTTGGAAAATAAAAATCTCCCTTCAGCCTCCCCATAGTTTTTTTTTCTCCCATGTGACAGCCAATTGTTGCATGTGCCATCTGTAAAACATCTCCTTCCAGATATTTTGGAATTACTGGAATAATTTTAAAGTCATTTTTTCTATATTCTTGTGATGGTCTATGGTATCTTACTAGAAGATTTTTACTTTCGTCCAGATCAAAATTGTCTTAGTCCTTTAAAAAATGTTTAAAGTGCTCTGGCAGTTCTGTTCCTTTTGATAAAAAGGATTTCATTGCTAAACAAAAATCATCTTTATTTTGATGCTTTGAAATATTTTCATTAGACAGTAATTCTACCCCTTCCAGTTCGTTCTGGATGGTTGCTATCACATTTTCTTTCTTATCTGGATTTCGTGATAAATAGTCTGGTAAAATATTTGTATGGCCCTTTATATATATTGGAGAATATGAATATGCTTGCAGACGCAGTATCCACCGTGTCAGCCGGGCTGAAGTATTTTGCATCGTATGTAGCCAAACTAATGATTTTTGGTCTACTCTTAATATAAATTTTTTTCGAAGTAACTGCTAAATACTACAACTGCTAATCGTTCTCTTTCGACTCTCGATTATTCTTGTTCGGCCTCCGTCAGTGACCTACTGGCGTATTAAACTATTGATTTTCCTCCTTCGGGATTAATATTTGAGTATATGGCCACAATACCGTACCCTGAAGCATCTGTTTGCAAACAGAAGTTTTGTGACGAATCTGGTAATTTAAGTATTGGTGCCAGTAATAGTTGCCTATTTATTTCATTTAGCGCTTTTTTTGCGTCCTCTGAGCATTCGAATTTACCTGATTTCTTTAAAAGGTTCGTCAAAGGTTGTGCTATTGTGGCATAATTTTTAATATATCGTCTGAAATAGCTTAATAGCCCACAAACTGATATGCAGCTTTTTTTATCTTTAGGAGGCTGTAAATTTTCTATGACGTTAAATTTTTCTTGATTTGGTGAAATAGTACCTTGGTTTATCAGGTGTCCAAGAAATACTAATTTTGGTACCACTATTTTTAACTTTTCTGGTTTTAATTTTAAGCCAGCTTTTTCAAACTTTTCCAATATTTTTCTAAGTCCGATCAAGTGGTCTTCCAATTTTTCATTAAACAGAATTACATCATCTAAATAAGCCAAGGTATCTTTTTTCCTTCCTGGTTCGATATCTTTTAACACCAAATTCATTAGCTTACTGAAACAATTAGGACTAAATGATAAGCCAATTGGTATATGTTCAAATGTGATGGTTCTGCCATCGTCTAAGATTACTGTAGCCTTATGCTTAGTTTCTGCATCTAAAGTGATTTGCCAAAATCCTGCTATTAAATCAAAACTAGTGTAATATTTTTAACCTCCTAACGCATCTAAAATCGAACCAATTCTTGGTAACTTCATTACGTCTTTAACCGTGATGATGTTTAGTGCTCTGAAGTCTATACATAGTCTCCAGGTACTATCTTTTTTTCTGACTATCACTTATGGAAAACACCAATCACTAATGCTTTCTTTAATTATACCCTGATCTTCCATTTCTTTTATTTGGCTTTCTAGCCATGGCTTTAAATAATAAGGTGTTTTATACGGTGACTTTTGGATTGGAGGGCCCTCTGTTGATATCTTGTGCGTGATTAAGTGAGTTAATCCGTAATCTGCTTTGTGTTTTGCAAAAGTCCATTTAAAATCCCAAAGAATACTGTCCACCCTAGTTTTTATGTTTTCGGTAAATGTTTAAGTTAAATTGTTGCAAAAAATCATTTTTCGCTAGTGAAGAATCGTTTGGGGGGTATGTTGATCATAGTCAAATACATTCGAGGTGGGTGAAGCTGATTCTCTCGTCTTTATCGTTTCTCGGTTGTATATCCTACTCCGAAATTTATTCAATATATCAAATTACCAACTGTTTGATTTGCATGTTTGAATTAATGAGATTTGATAGTTTTAAGTATGTTATACCATTTTCAATTTTTATAACTTGATTTTCCACGAAAATCATTGGGTATTCTTTTATGGTTTACCCCCCCATTATGGCATTAATTGTTTTAACCTTTCCCTCTTTTTCATTTAGTGCATCTAGGACTTTAGCTGTTGGTCCCCCTTCTATTGTGACTTTTCCACTTATTTTTTGGTTACTATTTGAAACTTAACTTTCTGTATTTGTTATTAAGCAAATTTGCCAATTACCTTCATTTGCCTGGTTTATTGTGATTGTATATGATATGAGTTCCCATAAAATTCCAAACTTTCTGATGACATCTACTCTTAGAAAACAAGGCAATGGTAGATGCTTGCATATTATTACTGTTACTGTTATTTCTTTATCCCCTGCACTAAATTTTAGTGGACATTCTCCCAAAATTGTCAGCTTGTGCCCTGTCACTGATTTTAGGGTATTTTGGCATCTGCTTACTCGATTTTTGACACTAGGAGGAAACCTATTAAAGACTTCCTCTCGAATTAATGATTTAGATGTGCCTGTATCTAGTAAACATGGTAAATTTTGAAAACACTCAATTTTAAAACAACGCAGAATCGGTAGATTATTATTATTTGCATTTGTATCACAACATTCTAAACTATATAGGGGTCTTTGTAAGGAAAAAGCTCTGTCGACCCTTACAGGCTGGTTTCTGCGTTTAAATGCCCACTGTTTGGCTAAAAATTTCTGGGATTATCCCAGTTTTATTCAGCGCTGCTACTTTGATCCTGGGTATTATTAACCGTCTGCCTCCTAGGCCTAAATTCAGGAATATTATTAGGTGGTTGCCAAGTATTATTTGTTTCCTGCCTTTCTAAATTTATGTCCCCCTACGTTCTGAATTGGTGTCTTATCTTGTACGTCTGGCCTTCTTTTCGTATTCTATGCCAGCAATCTGCTGCATAGTGGTTTGGTTTGCTGCAATAATAGCAATAAAATTTTCTCTTAATTTGTTCGTTTGTTTCCTGGTTATTTGTGAATGTTTTTGATCTGTCCTTGTTGGTTCCCCAACTATGAGTCTTTGGTGGGGGAGGGTGCCCATATTTTCTATAATTATTAGCTGCTAATCTCTCAAGGTCGTGGAAATTGTCTGCTATCTCCCTAGACGGCGACCCTCGGCCTCCGTCGCGCCATTTTGGTTCACGATTTGGCTCTTCAAAGTTCACCCTTTTCTGTCCTCTTTCATATTTTATATTTTCTTGGGCTCCTGTGTTATTTATTGACATTTGGTCGCACTTTTTCATAGCCTCGTCAATTTTTACCTCTGTTTCGACTAGTATTATAGCCTGCTCTAAAATTTCAGGTTTTCGCGATAATATTAGTCTTAATAACTGTTTTGGTAACCCTCACGTAAAGTTAAATATTTGTACTTTCTGTACCGTCTCGTCATTTCCGCATTTTTCTAATCGTAAACAGACGGATCTACAAATTGTGTCTGCATACTAGTTGAGGTATCGAATGTGACTACCTCTGTTCTTAGCCTCTCGGAGATGCTTGTCTCAATGAATCTTATTTTAAAAGATTCAATTAGAGTACTGATGTCCTTTGGCTCTTTTTCCTTAATTGCCTCAAAATGTTCAAGGGTGCTTTCCTTTAATATAGACGCAACGCATTGCTCTTTGCCCTTATCTTCAAACAATTCTGTTAGTTCTTCGAAAATTTTTAATTTTTTGATAAATTCATCTACATCTGATTTCCCGTGTATTCTGGTATAATTTTTGCAATTTCAAGTACTGTTGATAGGAAAGTCATTTTTTCCTCTGGTAATACCATTTTATTTCAATCTACTATTTGTATTTAGCCTTCTCGACCCAGTTTTTCTAGCGACCACCAGTTGTTGTGAAGTGTTATTCTATAGTAATTGGGGGTTGTAGTTGTAGATGCCTTTATTTTCCCTTTATAGGGGAGATAAACTCTGGCCCTAAGGTAAATAAACTTTGGTAGCGTGCCTTAGGCTATGACCGAACTAATGAGGCGTTCCGACTGGGTATGTTCGAGAGGCTAAAAGTAGATCGTAGAAAGGTTTTCTAAAATACAATACTTTTATTCATTTAACATATAATATAATCGGATATATTCTATCTACTGGGACTGGCTGTCCCATGTAGACCACAAGTCTCAAAAACAACAATAATATATAAATAAGATACAGACACTTACAATGATCCAACAAAGTCCAAGGTATTTCTAATGAGAAAACAAACGAGCAGAGGTTCACCCGGCAAGTCAAAAAGTCTGCCTTCAGTCTCAAAAATCGGGGTATATATGTGAAAAACCTAACCACGTCCTTCCGGTAAATTGACGCATTTAGCCAGGAAATTGGTTATTGAGCAAGTTCCCTCCAAGCCCATACATTCTACGATTTGTATCTTTATCTTAAAAAGTGGTATTTTGAAACTTTGTTTTTGCGTCTTAATATATTTTTACTCAATTAATATTTTACTAAATTAGAAAGCTTTACCACATTAACTCGAGAGTAGTTTGATTAAGAATGTAACATGTCTAGAATTGTTTGATTGACATTTGCAAAAAAGGGATAAGGGATTCGCGAATTCGACTATACAAACGATATAAATTAAAGTTTGAATAACAGGAGCGTGAATGATTCTAATTAGTGATTGGATGTTATGAAGGTGGAGAAAAAAAGGGATAAGGAATTCACGAGTTTGACTGTACGAACGACCTTATTTGAATAATAGGAAAAAAAACAGAGCTAGATAACATTTGCAAATTGGATCGTATGAAGATGGAGAAAAAAAGGGTTAAAGTGATTAGCAGTTAAGGTAACCCTGAAGAGCATGTTAATTCATACCTTATTTATAATAAATTTGGAAAAATATCAATCTATGGAACCGGTTAATGATGATAAAATGGTCTTATAACTTGACCTAGCTTTACTTCTTTGATGTGTTCTGTATAATACAGATGTTGCGTTTTAACAGTGTTATCAATTTAAATAGATTTTAACATTATAGTAAACTAAAAATTTGATACTAACAGAGATCTAGATGGCAAGAAAAGAATTTTAATAAATAAATTCAGAACAATCCATAGAAATCCCTACAGATCAAGTAGTGAGGTATACATGAGTTTGAACCATCATGGATCATAAGCACCAACGACCCTAACCACCAGGGACGTCAACCCTCCAAAGTTCCCCTATCCCCAAACTCGAAGGGCGCCCCCTCCCTACAACTTTTTGCCCCCCCCTCCCCATTTTTTTTTTATTTTCTTTTTAAAATTATATATTTTTTCAACTTTTTCTTACATGTCTTCGAATGAGATGAAACATACTTAAATTCAGTAGTGTTTTGTCGTGGTTTACCTTGTCGAAGTTACATTCTCTTGATTTTTCAAAGTTCATTTTGGACTTCTTTCATTGAAATGCAAGAGTTAGAATATTTCAGTAGTGTTTTGTTGTGCTTTACCTTGTTACAGTTACATTATCTTGATTTTTCAAAGTTCATTTTGGATTTCTCTCGTTGAAATGCAAGAGTTGGAATATTTCAGTAGTGTTTTGTCGTGATTTACCTTGTCACAGTTAAATTCTCTTGATTTTTAAAAGTTTATTTTGGATTTTTACATTCTCTTGATTTTTCAAAGTTCGTTTTGAATTTCTTTCATTGAAATGCAAGAGTTGGATTATTTCAGTAGTGTTTTGTCGTGATTTACCTTGTCACAGTTACATTCTCCTAATTTTTCAAAGTTCATTTTGAATTATTTTCGTTGAAATGCAAAAGTTGGAATATTTCAGTAGTGTCTTGATGTGCTTTACCTTGTCACAGTTACATTTTCATGATTTTTTTCAAAGTTCATTTTGGATTTCTTTCGTTGAAATGCAAGAGTTGGAATATTTCAGTAGTGTCTCGTTGTACTTTATATTGCCACTGTTACATGATCTTTATTTTTAAAAGTTAATTTTGAATTTCTTTAGTGAAATGCAAGAGTTGTTATATTTAATTTGTGTTTTATAGTGTTTTACCTTGTCACAGTTACATTCTCTTGATTTTTCAAAGTTCATTTTGAATTTCTTTCATGAAATGCAAGAGTTGGAATATTTCAGTAGTGTTTTATCGTGGTTTACCCTGTCACAGTTATATTCTCTTGATTTTTCAAAGTTCATTTTGGATTTCTTTCCTTGAAATGCAAGAGTTGGAATATTTCAGTAGTGTTTTGTCGTGGTTTACCTTGTCATAGTTACATTCTCTTGATTTTCAAAGTTCATTTTGGATTTCCTTCCTTGAAATGCAAGAGTTGGAAATTTTCAGTAGTGTTTTGTCGTGGTTTACCTTGTCACAGTTACATTCTCTTTATTTTTCAAAAATTCATTTTTGGATTTCTTTCGTTGAAATGCAAGAGTTGGAATATTTCAGTAATGTTTTGTCGTGGTTTACCTTGTCATAGTTACATTCTCTTGATTTTTCAAAGTTCATTTTGGATTTCTTTCCTTGAAATGCAAGAGTTGGAATATTTCAGTAGTGTTTTGTCGTGGTTTACCTTGTCACAGCTATATTCTGTTGATTTTTCAAAGTTCATTTTGGATTTCTTCCATTGAAATGCAAAAGTTGGAATATTTCATTAGTGTTTTGTCGTGGTTTACCTTGTCATACTTACATTCTCTTGATTTTTCAAAGTTCATTTTGGATTTCCTTCCTTGAAATGCAAGAGTTGGAATATTTCAGTAGTGTTTTGTTAGGGTTTACCTTGTCACAGTTACATTCTCTTGATTTTTCAAAGTTCATTTTGGATTTCTTTCATTGAAATGCAAGAGTTGGAATATTTCAGTAGTGTTTTGTCATGGTTTACCTTGTCACAGTAATATTCTCTTGATTTTTCAAAGTTTATTTTGGATTTTTACATTCTCTTGATTTTTCAAAGTTCATTTTGAAATTCTTTCGTGAAATACAAGAATTGGAATATTTCAGTAGTGTTTTGTCGTGGTTTACCATATCACAGTTACATTCTCTTGATTTTTCAAAGTTCATTTTGAATTTCTTTCGTGAAATTCAACAGTTGGAATATTTTAATAGTGTTTTATTATGGTTTACCTTGTCACAGTTATATTCTCTCGATTTTTCAAATCTCATTTTGGATTTCTTTCCTTGAAATGCAAGAGTTGGAATATTTCATTAGTGTTTTGTCGTGGTTTACCTTGTCATAGTTACATTAACTTAATTTTTCAAAGTTTATTTTGAATTTCTTTCCTTGAAATGCAAGAGTTGGAATATTTCAGTAGTGTTTTTTCGTGGTTTACCTTGTCACAGTTACATTCTCTTGATTTTTCAAAGTTAATTTTTTTATTTATTTAGTTGAAATGCAAGAGTTGGAATATTTCAGTAGTGTTTTGTTATGGTTTACCTTGTCACAGTTACATTCTCTTGATTTCTCAAAGTTCATTTTAGATTTCTTTCATTGAAATGCAAGAGTTGGATTATTTCAGTAGTGTTTTGTCGTGGTTTACCTTGTCACAGTTACATTCTTTTAATTTTTCAAAGTTCATTTTGAATTTCTTTCATTGAAATGCAAGAGTTGGAATATTTCAGTAGTGTTTTGTCTTGGTTTAACTTGTCACGGTTATATCCTCTTGATTTTTCAAAGTTCATTTTGGCTTTTTACATTCCCCTGATTTTTCAAATTTCATTTTGAATTTCTTTCGTGAAATGCAAGAGTTGGAATATATAAGTAGTGTTTTGTCGTGGTTTACTTTGTCAAAGTTACAATCTCTTGATTTTTCAAAGCTCATTTTGAATGTCTTTCAAGAAATGCAAGAGTTGGAATATTTCAATAGTGTTATATCGTGGTTTACCTTGTCACAGTTACATTCTCTTGATTTTTCAAAGTTCATTTTGGATTTCTTTCCTTGAAATGCAAGAGTTGGGATATTTCAGTAGTGTTTTGTCGTGGTTTACCTTGTCACAGTTACATTCTCTTGATTTTACAAAGTTCATTTTGGATTTCTTTCGTTGAAATGCAAGAGTTGAAATATTTCAGTAGTGTTTTGTCGTGTTTTACCTTGTCACAGTTACATTCTCTTGATTCGTCAAACTTCATTTTTGGATTTCTTTCGTTGAAATGCAAGAGTTGGAATATTTCAGTAGTGTTTTGTTATGGTTTACCTTGTCACAGTTACATTCTCTTGATTTTTCAAAGCTCATTTTGGATTTCATTCCTTGAAATGCAAGAGTTGGAATATTTCAGTTGTGTTTTGTCGTGGTTTACCTTGTTACAGTTACATTCTCGTGATTTTTCAAAGTTCATTTTGGATTTTTACATTCTCAGATTTTTCAAAGTTCATTTTCAATTTCTGTCGTTGAAATGCAAGAGTTGGAATATTTCAGTAGTGTCTTGTTGTGCTTTACCTTGTCACTGTTACATTCTCTTGATTTTTCAAAGTTCATTTTGGATTTCTGTCGTTGAAATACAAGAGATGAAATATTTCAGTAGTGTTTTAGTCGTGCTTTACCTTGTCACGGCTACATTCTCTTGATTTTTCAAAGTTCATTTTGAATTTCTTTCGTGAAATGCACGAGTTGAAATATTTCAGTAGTGTTTTGTTATTGTTTACCTTGTCACAGCTACATTCCCTTGATTTTTTCAAAGTTCATTGTGGATTTCTTTCATTGAAATGTGTTTTGTTGTGCTTTACCTTTTCACAGTTACATTCCCTTGATTTTTCAAAGTTCATTTTTTATTTCTTTCGTTGAAATGCAAGAGTTGGAATATTTCAGTAGTGTTTTGTTATGGTTTACCTTGTCACAGTTACATTCTCTTGATTTTTCCAAGTTCATTTTGGATTTATTTCGTAAAATGCAAGAGCTGGAATATTTCAGTAGTGTTTTGTCGTGGTTTACCTTGTCACAGTTACATTCTCTTAATTTTTCAAAGTTCATTTTGAATTTCTTTCGTTGAAATGCAAGACTTGGAATATTTAAGTAGTGTTTTGTCTTGGTTTACATTGTCACAGTTACATCCTTTTGATTTTTCAAATTTAATTTTGTATTTTTAAATTCTCTTGATTTTTCAAAGTTCATTTTGAATTTCTTTCGTGAAATGCAAGAATTAGAATATTTCAGTAGTGTTTTGTCGTGGTTCACCATGTCACAGTTACATTCTCTTGATTTTTCAAAGTTAATTTTGAATTTCTTTCGTGAAATGCAAGAGATGGAATATTTCAATAGTGTTTTATCGTGGTTTACCTTGTCATAGTTACATTCTCTTGATTTTTCAAAGTTCATTTTGGATTTTTTCCCTTGAAATGCAAGAGTTGGAATATTTCAGTATTGTTTTGTCGTGGTTTACCTTGTCACAGTTACATTCTAGGGATTTTTCAAAGTTCATTTTGGATTTCTTTCCTTGAAATGCAAGAGTTGGAATATTTGAGTAGTGTTTTGTCATGGTTTACTTTGTCAGAGTTACATTCTCTTGATTTGTAGAAGTTCATTTTTGGATTTCATTCCTTGAAATGCAAGAGTTGGAATATTTCAGTAGTGTTTTGTCGTGGTTTACCTTGTCACAGTTACATTCTCTTGATTTTTCAAAGTTCATTTTGGATTTTTACATTCTCAGATTTTTTTTCATTGAAATGTGTTTTGTTGTGCTTTACCTTGTCACAGTTACATTCTCTTGATTTTTCAAAGTTCTTTTTGGATTTTTTTCGTTGAAATGCAAGAGTTGGAATATTTCAGTAGTGTTTTGTTGTGCTTTACCTTATACAGTTACATTCTTTTGATTTTTCAAAGTTCATTTTGGATTTCTTTCGTAAAATGCAAGAGTTGGAATATTTCAGTAGTGTTTTTTCGTGGTTTACCATGTCACAGTTACATTTTCTTTATTTTTCAAAATTTATTTTGAAGTTCTTTCCTACGTACGCGCGCGTACGTAGGAAAGAAATTCAAAATGAACTTTGAAAAATCAAGAGAATGTAACTGTGACATGGTAAACCAATACAAAACCCTACTGAAATATTCCAACTCTTGCATTTTACGACAGAAATCAAAATTGAACTTTGAAAAATCAAAAGAATGTAACTGTGACAAGGTAAAGCACAACAAAACACATTTCAATGAAAGAAATCCACAATGAAATTTAAAAAATCAAGAGAATGTAACTGTGACACGGTAAACCATGACAAAACACTACTGAAATATTCCAACTCTTGCATTTCAACGAAAGAAGTTCAAAATTGACTTTGAAAAATCAAGAAATTTAACTGTGACAAGGTAAACGACGACAAAACACTACTGAAATATTCCAACTCTTGCATTTCACAAAAGAAATTCAAAATGAACTTTAAAAAATCAAGAGAAAGTAACTGTGACAAGGTAAACCACGACAAAAACACAACTGAAATATTCCAACTATTGCATTTCAACTAAAGAAATCAAAAATGAAATTTGAAAAATCAAGAGAATGTAACTGTGACAAGGTAAACTACGACAAGACACTAATAAAATATTCCAACTCTTGCATTTCAATGAAAGAAATTCAAAATGAACTTTGAAAAATCAAGAGAATGTATCTGTGACAAGGTAAAGTACAACAAAACACTACTGAAATATTCCAACTCTTGCATTTCACCGAAAGAAATTCAAAATGAACTTTGAAAAATTAAGGGAATGTAACTGTGACAAGGTAAACCACGACAAGACACTACTGAAATATTCCAACTCTTGCATTTCAAAATGAACTTTGAAAAATCTGAAAATGTAAATATCCAAATTGAACTTTGAAAAATCAAGAGAATGTAACTGCGACAAGGTAAACCACGACAAAACACTACTGAAATATTCCAACTCTTGCATTTCAAGGAATGAAATCCAAAATGAACTTTGAAAAATCAAGAGAATGTAACTGTGACAAGGTAAACCATAACAAAACACTACTGAAATATTCCAACTCTTGCATTTCAACGAAAGAAATCCAAAAATGAACTTTGACAAATGAAGAGAATGTAACTGTGACAAGGTAAACCATGACAAAACACTACTGAAATATTCCAACTCTTGCATTTCAAGGAATGAAATCCAAAATGAACTTTGAAAAATCAAGATAATGTAACTGTGACAAGGTAAACCATAACAAAACACTACTGAAATAATACAACTCTTGCATTTCAACGAAATAAATCAACAAATAAACTTAGAAAAATCAAGAGAATATAACTGTGACAACGTAAACCATAACAAAACACTACTGAAATATTCCAACTCTTGCATTTCAAGGAAAGAAATACAAAAAAAACTTTGAAAAATCAAGACAAAATAACTCCGACAAGGTAAACCACGACAAAACGCCACTGAAATATTCCAACTCTTGCATTTCAAGGAAAGAAATTCAAAATGAACTTTGAGAAATCAAGAGAATGTAACTGTGACAAGGTAAACCATGACAAAACACCCCTGAAATATTCCAACTCTTGCATTTCACGAAAGGAAATTCAAAATGAACTTTGAAAAATCAAGAGAATGTAAAAATCAAAAAATGAACTTTGAAAAATCAAGAAGATGTAACTGTGACAAGTTAAACCAAGACAAAACACTACTGAAATATTCCAACTCTTGCATTTCAATGAAAGAAATTCAAAATAAACTTTGAAAAATTAAGAGAATGTAACTTTGACAAGGTAAACCACGACAAAACACTACTGAAATAATCTAAGTCTTGCATTTCAATGAAAGAAATCCAAAATGAAGTTTAACGAATTAAGAGAAAATAACTGTGACAAGGTAAACCATTCCAAAACACTACTGAAATATTCAAACTCTTGCATATCATTGAATTAAAATAAAAAATCAACTTTAAAAAATAAAGAGAATGTAAATGTTCCAAATTAAATAATTAAAAAACACTAATGAAACATTAAAACTCTTGCATTTCAGGGAAGTAAATCCAAAATGAACTTTTAAAAATTAAGAGAATGTAGCTATGACACGGTAATCCATTAAACTAAACACTGGAATATTCAATCTCTTGCATTTTAAGGAAAAAAATTAAAAATGAGCTTTAAAAAATCAAGAAAATGTAACTGTGACAAGGTAAACCATGATAAAACACTATTGAAATATTCCAACTCTTGAATTTCACGAAAGAAATCCCAAATGAACTTTTAAAAATTAAGAGAATGTAAAAATCCAAAATGAACTTTGAGAAAACAAAAGAATGTAACTTTGACAAGGTAAACCATGACAAAACACTACTGAAATATTCCAACTCTTGCATTTCAAGGAAAGAAATCCAAAATGAACTTTGAAAAATCAAGAGAATGTAACTGTAACAAGGTAAACCATAACAGAACACTACTGAAATATTCCAACTCTTGCATTTCAACGATAGAAATCCAAAAATGAACTTTTGAAAAATCAAGAGAATGTAACTGCTACAAGGTAAACCATGACAAAACACTACTGAAATATTCCATCTTTTGCATTTCAAGGCAAGAAATCAAAAATGAACTTTTAAAAAACATGGGAATGTAACTGTGACAAGGTAAAACATGACAAAACACTACTGAAATGTTCCAAATCTTGCATATCAAGGAAAAAAATCAAAAATGAGTTTTGAAAAATCAATAGAATGTAACTGAGACAAAGTAAACCACGATAAAACACTACTGAAATATTCCAACTCTTGCATTTCATGAAAGAAATTCAAAATGAACTTTGAAAAATCAAGAGAATGTAACTGTGACAAGGTAAAGCACAACAAAACACTACTGAAATACTCCAACTCTAGCATTTCAACTAAAGAAATCCAAAATGAACTTTGAAAAAAATCAAGAGAATGTAACTATGACAAGGTAAACCACGATAAAAACACAACTTAAATATTCCACATCTTGCATTTTAACAAATGAAATCCAAAATGAACTTTGAAAAATCAAGAGAATGTAACTGTGACAAGGTACACTACGACAAGACACTGATAAAATATTCCAACTCTTGCATTTCAATGAAAGAAATTCAAAATGAACTTTGAAAAATCAAGAGAATGTATCTGTGACAAGGTAAAGTACAACAAAACACAACTGAAATATTCCAACTCTTGCGTTTCAACGAAAGAAATTCAAAATGAACTTTGAAAAATTAAGGGAATGTAACTGTGACAAGGTAAACCAAGACAAGACACTACTAAAATATTCCAACTCTTGCATTTCAACGAAAGAAATTCAAAATGAACTTTGAAAAATCTGAGAATGTAAAAATTCAAAATGAACTTTGAAAAATCAAGAGAATATAACTGTGACAAGGTAAACCACGAAAAAACACAACTGAAATATTCCAACTCTTGCATTTCAAGGAATAAAATCCAAAATGAACTTTGAAAAATCAAGAGAATGTAACTGTGACAAGGTAAACCATAACATAACACTACTGAAATATTCCAACTCTTGCATTTCAACGACAGAAATCCAAAAATGAAATATGAAAAATCAAGAGAATGTAACTGTGACAAGGTAAACCATAACAAAATACTAGTGAAATATTCCAACTCTTGCATTTCAACGAAAGAAATCCAAAAATGACTTTTGACAAATGAAGAGAATGTAACTGTGACAAGGTAAACCATGACCAAACACTACTGAAATATTCCAACTCTTGCATTTCACGTAATGAAATCCAAAATGAACCTTGAAAAATCAAGAGAATTTAACTGTGACAAGGTAAACCATAACAAAACACTATTGAAATATTCCAACGCTTGCATTTCAATGAAAGAAATCCAAAAATGAACTTTTACGAATAAAGAGAATGTAACTATGACAAGGTAAACCACGACAAGACACTACTGAAATATTCCAACTCTTGCATTTCAAGGAAAGAAATTCAAAATGAACTTTGAAAAATCAAGAGAATGTAACTGTGACAAGGTAAACCACGACAAAACGCTACTGAAATATTCCAACTCTTTCATTTCACGAAAGAAATTCAAAATGAAATTTGAAACATCAAGATAATTTAACTGTGATATGGTAAACCACGACAAAAAACTACTGAAATATTCCAACTATTGCATTTCACGAAATAAATTCAAAATGAACTTTTAAAAATCAAGAGAATGTAAAAATTCAAAATGAACTTTGAAAAATCAAGAGGATGTAACTGTGACAAGTTAAACCAAGACAAAACACTACTGAAATATTCCAACTGTTGCATTTCAATGAAAGAAATTCAAAATAAAATTTGAAAAATTAAGAGAATGTAACTGTGACAAGGTAAACCCCTACAAAACACTACTGAAATAATCCAACTCTTGCATTTCAATGAAAGAAATCCAAAATGAACTTTGAAAAATCAAGAGAATGTAACTCTGACAAGGTAAACCATAACAAAACACTACTGAAATATTCCAACTCTTTCATTTCAAAGAAATAAATCCAAAAATGAAATTTAAAAAATCAAGAGAATGTAACTATGACAAGTTAAACCACTATAAAACACTACTGAAATATTCCAACTCTTGCATTTCAAGGAAAGAAATCCAAAATGAACTTTGAAAAATCAAGTGAATGTAACTATGACAAGGTAAACCACGACAAAACACTACTGAAATATTCCAACTTTTGCATTTCAAGGAAAGAAATCCAAAATGAGCTTTGAAAAATCAAGAAAATGTAACTGTGACAAGGTAAACCATGATAAAACTTTATTGAAATATTCCAACTCTTGAATTTCACGAAAGAAATTCAAAATGAACTTTTAAAAATCAAGAGAATGTAAAAATCCAAAATGAACTTTGAGAAATCAAAAGAATGTAACTGTGGTAAGGTAAACCATGACAAAACACTACTGAAATATTCCAACTCTTGCATTTCAAGGAAAGAAATCCAAAATGAACTTTGAAAAATCAAGAGAATGTAACTGTAACAAGGTAAACCATAACAAAACACTACTGAAATATTCCAACTCTTGCATTTCAACGATAGAAATCCAAAAATGAACTTTTGAAAAATCAAGAGAATGTAACTGTGACAAGGTAAACAACGACAAAACACTACTGAAATATTCCAACTCTTGCATTTTAAGGAAGGAAATCCAAAATGAACTTTGAAAAAAATCAAGAGAATTTAACTGTGACAAGGTAAACCATGACAAAACACTACTGAAATATTCCAACTCTTGCATTTCAAAGAAAGAAATCCAAAATGAATTTTGAAAAATCAAGAGAATGTAAATGTGAGAAGGTAAACCACGATAAAACACTACTGAAATATTCCAACTCTTGCTTTTCATGAAAGAAATTCAAAATGAACTTTGAAAAATCAAGAGAATGTAACTGTGACATGGTAAACCACGACAAAAGACTACTGAAATATTCAAACTCTTGCATTTCACGAAACAAATTCAAAATGAACTTTGAAAAATCAAGAGAATGTAACTGTGACAAGGTAAAGCACAACACAACACTACTGAAATATTCCAACTCTTGCATTTCAACGAAAGAAATTCAAAATGAACTTTGAAAAATTAAGAGAATGTAACTGTGACAAGGTAAACCACGACAAAACACTACTGAAATAATCCAACTCTTGCATTTCAATTAAAGAAATCCACAATGAACTTTGAAAAATCAAGAGAATGTAAAAATCCAAAATGAACTTTGAAAAATCAAGAGAATGTAACTGTGACAAGGTAAACCATGACAAAACACTACTGAAATATTCCAACTCTTGCATTTCAAGGAAAGAAATCCAAAATGAACTTTGAAAAATCAAGAGAATGTAACTGTGACAAGGTAAAGCACAACAAAACACTACTGAAATATTCCAACTCTTGCATTTCAATGAAAGAAGCCCAAAATGAACTTTGAAAAATCAAGAGAATGTAACTGTGACAAGGTAAACCACGTCAAAACACTACTGAATTTAAGTATGTTTGATCTCATTCGAAGACATGTAAGAAAAAGTTGAAAAAAATATATCATGTTAAAAAAAATCCAAAAAAAATGGGGAGGCAGGGGGCAAAAAGTTGTAGGGAGGGGGCACCCTTCGAGTTTGGGGAGAGGGGACCTTTGGAGGGTTGAAGTCCCTGGTGGTTAGGGTCGTTGGTGCTTATTATCCATGATGGTTAATACTCATGTATAACTCACTACTTTATCTGTAGGGATTTATATGGATTGTTCTGAATTTCTTTATTAAAATTCTTTTCTTGCCATCTTGATCTCTCTTAGTATCAACTTTTTAGTATACTATAACGTTAGACCATATTTTTAACTGACAACACTGTTCAAACGCCACTTGTGTATTATACAGAACACATCGAAGAAGTAAAGATATCCATTATTAAAATTATTTTCTTGCCATCTGCATCTCTCTTAGTATCAACTTTTTAGTATACTATAATGTTAAAATCTATTTTAAATTGACAACACTGTTCAAACGCCACTTGTGTATTATACAGAACACACCAAAGAAGTAATGCTAGGTCAAGTCATAAGACCATTTTATCATCGGTAACCATTTGCATAGATTGATATTGTTCCAATTTTATAATAAATAAGGTATGAATTAACATGCTCTTCAGGGTTACCTTAACTGCTAATCACTTTAACCCTTTTTTTTCTCCATCTTCATACGATCCAATTTGCAAATGTTATCAAGCTCTGTTTTTTTCCTATTATTCAAATAAGGTTGTTCGTACAGTCAAATTCGTGAATTCCTTATCCCTTTTTTTTCTCCACCTTCATAACATCCAATCACTAATTAGAATCATTCACGCTCCTGTTATTCAAATATTAATTAATATCGTTTGTATAGTCCAATTCACGAATCCCTTATCCCTTTTTTGCAAATGTCAATCAAACAATTCTAGACATGTTACATTCTTAATCAAACTACTCTCGAGTTAAAACAAGACCAGTGGGGAATCCCCGCTCGTTTGGAAAGGTATCAAGAAAACATAAACCAAGCAAATCAATAAGTACATGCTCTGGAAATGTTTTTCCTATACGTCCCAGCAAATAGTATGGTAATTCCTATACGTCCCTTAGAATAGCATGGTCCTATGGCAGTAAGCAAATAGCATGGTAATTCCTATGGCAGTAAGCAAATAGCATGGTCCTATGGCCTCAAGCAAATAGCATGGGAATTCCTAGGGGCTCGATAGAAGTATAAGTTAGCACTCTACTCATAGTTGTTTTTTCTTCATAGTTTTAAATCGATTAGCTATATCAAAACTCTAATCGGATGGGAAACTGGTTCTCTTTGGAGCAGTTCGTTGTTCGGTGCAAAGAAATGGCAGAAAACACAAATTTTCTGTAACCCCATCTTTTTGGCCACTTAAACTCCCGTTCAAATTAACCTTCTGCCAACCTTCTAAGACAATCGCTTTAATATCATCACCCCTTGGGAAAAAACAAATAAACAAATACTTTCACTCATATCATCACCCCTGGGGAAAAAACAAATAAAAAAATACAGTCACTTTTTTGAGGAAGTGTTTCTCATTTTTTCAAAAAGTTAGGCACATTGTCTCTGGTTGGTAGCTTTTGAAGGGTAGATTTAAACTTAGTGAATTTTATATATTTCGAACCAGTAGAAAACCCAACTATTTTGATGAAATAACTTATATTGGAATTCATTTTCTTTTTATTTTGGGCAACTATTCGCCCGAGTCTCTTCTTGCTCACAGCTTGTTATCATGAACTGTTTCAACATTTAATTTTTAATTGCTTTTTAAAGTAAGGAAACAAATCACGGCACAGCCAAAATGATATTACTTGAAAATTCCAAGATAATCAATTGGTTTGAATCAATCGAAAAGTCGTTTGAAAATCATTTCAAAGTCCAAGGACATGCTACCGCCTGGATCAAACTTATCCCTAAACGTATTAAAGTTTTAATTCTTCACTTATTATCTGCCTTTACTAAATTTAATAAAACAAAATTCAACTGAAAGTGAAAAGAAACATTAAAATTTAAAACAAACAGAAATTATTCCGTATATAATCGGGTTGCCCCCTCCTCAACATCTCGCTCTGCACGCTTAAGTTTTTAGTCCTTTTAAAAAAGCTTCATATTGTTCTAATTAAAGGACCTTTGTGTTTCAAGACTCGGTCTTAAGGAACTGGCGCAAAAGTCAAACATTAGGAAAAATCCCCCTCCCCATGGAAAGATCCTCTGGAGAATTAAATCTCAGTGAAAATTTACCCCGGACAATTACCCGGGACATCTACACTCATAAAATTTAGTCGGCAAACAGAAAGTAGGACAAATAAAAAGAATTCCATATAGGAATTCTGGTAAATTTCCCAGTACAAAATTTATCCTGAAAAGTTCGATCCCCGATCCTCCCGCTGATAATTCCCTCCCCATTTAAAATTCTACCCGTGGAAAATCCCCCCAGCAGAAAAATCACTCCCTTCGCCCTAAAAATCTAGAACTTGCAGATAGGAGCTTCAAACCGTTGCAGATGGGTTTTCTGATACGCTGAATCTGGTAATGTGATTTTCATTAAGATCCTTTGACTTTTAGACGATGTTTCCCCACTTTCCCAAAATCCAGCAAATTTTCTCACGCTCTTAGCTAGGGCCGAATTTAAAGCTTTGACGCTTCTAGGCCCAAGGGATTTGCCGCTCGGCATTTATACCATAGGAGGGAGGGTCAATGAAAATAATCTTCATGGTGACAATGTTTATTATACCGCAAAATAACATCGTCTATTATTATATTGCGAGAATCAAATATTTGTACATTGGGGGTATTTAGTAAATTAAACTAATCAACAAGATATAGGATATAAGTTCAATCCATTTGGTAGATAGCAGCACATAAATTCATGTACGCATTATACATTATTTTGTAAATAGGATTAAATATCTTCATAGCCAATTGATAGAACCTTCCTCCTTGTTTTTTTGCATCTCTTGAGTCAGATTTCCCTCAACAGTATACAGGGATAATGATGTCAATCTGTCGTGGCTGATTGAAGATCTGAAGTAGTTCTTCACCCGACAAAGAATGAAGAAGCACCTTTCTCCTGTGCAGTCTTTGAAAGGCACACTAAGAATCCTTTTTAAGCAATGTCAATGTATGGATGGATAAACTGCATCAATATGGGGCAAAATCTTGCTGACGTCAATTATAGTCGTGCTTTTTTTCTTCATCAGTATTTCGTACCAAAAAGGTTTTCAAATATAGGCATTCATCTACAGTCATAGGTTCAAGATCGCCGAGTTAAAAACTCAATAGCTCACTTGTATGCTTCGTGATTTCTTCGGCGTAGATGGAGTGGCTTGTGCCCTTTTTAATAGTCGAAAGTGATTGGAAGGTAACTAACACCCCTTCCACGCCCACCATTTCCCAAAACACATCCAATCAAAATTTTGAGATAACCATTTTGTTCAGCGTAGTTGATTTCCAGATAGAAATTATGTTTTTGAGGACAGTCCCCCACAGCCCTTAGGGCGAGGGTTGTAAGTTATGCCCTGGGGGCATATAAGGTTTTTTATCGAAGGTGTTGTCATAGAAAATTTAAAAAAGGCTCATTCGATTGGAAATTCAAAGGGCTAGTGCCTTTTTTAATAGTCGAAAGTGATTAGAGGGCAACTATCCCACCTCTAACGCCCACCTTTTCCCCAAACACATCTAATAAAAACTTTCAGATAGCCATTTTATTCAACGTAGCTTTAAGTTCTGGAAATTAGGTCTTTGAGGATGGCAACCCCCCCCCCACAGCCCTTAGGGAAAGGGTTGTAACTTATGCCCAGGGGGCATATAAGGTTGTTATATAACGTGTTGTCGTAGAAACTTCAAAAATGGCTCATTCGATTGGAAATTGAAATGGCTAGGGCCCTTTTTAATAGTCGAAAGTGATTGAAAAAAAACAACACCCCTTCCACGCCCACCATGTCCCCAAACGCATCCAATAAAGATTTTGAGATAGCCATTTTGTTCCACGCAGTTGAAAGTTCAGGAAATTATACCTTTGAGCAGGACACTGCCACCACAGTCTTCAGGGCAAGGGTTATAATTTATGCCCCTGGGAGCATATAAGTTTTTTATTGAAATCTTTGTCGTAAAAACTTGAAAAAGGGCTCATTTGATTGGAAATTCAAACGACTAGTGCCCTTTTTAGTAGTCAAAAGTGATTTGAGGGCAACTAACCCCCTCTGACGCCCACCTTTTCCCCAAACATATCCAATCAAAATTTTAAATAGTCATTTTATTCAACATAGTTTAAAGTATTGGAAATTAAGTCTTTAAGGATGACAACCCCCCCCCACAGCCCTCAGGGCAAGGGTTGTAAGTTATGCCCTGGGGGAGTATAAAGTTTTTATTGAAAGCGTAGAAACTTCAAAAGGGCTCATTCATCTGGAAATTGAAAGGGCTAGTGCCTTTTTAATAGTTGAAAGTGATTGGAGAGCAACTAACGCCCCTCTCACGCCCACCATTTTCCCACACACATCCAATCAAAATTTGGAGATATCCATTTTGTTCAGCGTAGTTGAAAGTTCTAGAAATTAGGTCTTTTAGGATGATAACCCCCTCCGAACCCTCAGTGCAAGGATTGTAAGTTATGCCCCGGGGGCATATAAAGTTTATATAGAAAGTTGTTATAGAAATTTCAAAAAGGGCTCATTTGATTGGAAATTGAAATTGCCCTTTTTAATAGTCGAAAGTGAGTGGAAGGTAATTAACCCCCCCTCTTACGCCCATCATTTTCCCAAAAACATTCGGTCGCATTTTAAAGATAGCTATTTTGTCTAACGTTGCTGATAGGTTCGAATATTATGTAGATTTTGATGACAAACCCCCCAGAGTCCCCCCTACAAAGGTTTTAAGGTATGCCCGGGGGGCAAATAAGGTTTCTATTTAGAGCATAATCGTAAAACTTCAAAGAGGGCTCATTCAATTGGATAGTGAGAGGGCTAATGCCCTTTGTAATAGTCCACAGTGATTGGAGGGTAACTAACCCCCCTCACGCCCACCATTCCTCCAAACACATCCAATCAAAATTTTCAGATAGCCATTTTGTTCAACTTAGTAGAAAGTTCTGGAAATTATGTATTTGAGAATGACCCCCCCAACACTCAGGGCCAGGGTTGTAAGTTATGCCCTGGGGACATATAAGATTTTTATTGAAAGTTTTGTCGTATAAACTTCAAAAGGGCTCATTTAATTGGAAATTGAAAGGGCTAGGGCCATTTTTAATAGTTGAAAGTAATTGGAGAGTGACTACCGCCCCTTTCACGCCTACCATTTCCCCAAACACATCCAATCAAAATTTTGAGATAGCCATGTCGTTTAACGTAGTTGAAAGTTCTGGAAATTCGGTCATAGAGGATCATAGCCACCCTAACAGACCTTAGGGTAAGGGTTGTAATCTATGCACTGGGTGCGTATAAGGTGTTTAAAGAAAGCGTTGTCGTTTCCAAAAGGGCTCGTTCGATTGGCAATCGAAAGGACTAGTGCCCTTTTTAATAGTCGAAAGTGATTGGAAGGCCTGACATTTTATGGTAAAGATCGAAGTGGGTAAAATGTATTATTTTTTGTTATTGTTGTTGTTTAGACAAGGGCACTTCGTATCAAAGGAGTTGTCTTGGGAACTTCGAAAAGAGCTCATTCGATTGAAAATAGAAAGGGCTAATGCCCTTTTTAATAGTCGAAAGTGATTGGAATGCAACTAATCCCCCTTCCACTCCCACCCTCCCACGCCCACCCTCCCACGCCCACCCTCCCACGCCAACCCTCCCATTTCTACTCCTAATATTTAACCAAATTACAATTGCGTAGCTGTACTCACGCTATCAAAAAAAGTAAACAGAATTTTTTGCGAAGTGTATCGATTTTTCCATTTCAGGTCAACTAGAGGAGGTATGAAACTAAATTAAACAGTACTATTTGTGTCAAGATTTTTAAATCGGTGTATGTAGTTAAGAATTGCTGAAATTTTTTTCCAGCACAAAAATAGCAGGTCAAACTATAGAGTCTTAAAAAACGAACATATTTAAAGAAATATTTTCTTTTTCCTGAAAAGACTAAGTCAATATAAAACGAATGGAAATTAATTAAAAACCTTTTCCACAAAATAAGTTTTTCAAAGAAAAGTAAAGAACTCCATTAAAAAAAAATGGGCGAAACTAAAATAAAATAATCTACCAAGCGTGAAACTACCACAAATCAGCATCGATAAATAAACAAAACCCAAAACGAACATAAATTACAATAATTAACCGAGTCAAATTCAAAACGAGCAGAAATCAACATAAGTTGGGCGCAAAACCCCTATGCCTTCCCAAGGCCAGAACAAAATTTACACTTTACTGAAAAAATACAAGTGCATGTGCATTGTCAGTTTAATATGCGTATACTGGTGTTTAGTAATCAAAATGTTAATGTTATTTGATTTATTAAAGTTATAAAAGTTAAAACATTTATATTTGTTCATTAAAGTGCAAATTTTGTTCTGACCATGGGAAGGAATAAGGGTTTTGCGCCCAACTTATGTTAATTTCTGCTCGTTTCGAGTTTGACTCGGTTAATTATTGTAATTTCTGTTCGTTTTGGGTTTCATTTATTTATCGATGCTGATTTGTGGTAGTTTCACGCTTGGTAGATTATTTGATTTTATTTTTACTCATTTGTTTTTAATGGAGTTCTTTACTTTTCTTTGAAAAACTTATTTTGTGTAAAAAGTTTTTTAAATTAATTATAATTTAAAAGATATGACCTTTAGTAATCCCCTTTGTTTATCAACGTGTTGTATTTCAAAAATAATTTGCACTGGAAAATATATCATCTCCAGTCCTTATGAGAACCCCGTATTTCAAACCAGTCACCACTTCGAGGTATAGATGTGTCACTTTGCAGTTTATCCAGATTCAATTTATCATATGTTTTATATCGTCTAATTTTTGATAACAAACCAAAATTTTGTTTAAATTATCCTTGAATTAAGCTTGATTTTTGAATTATCAACTTGGTGGAAGTGATGAAAGACTTGAAACCCACGGTTAGTTAGAGTAAACACAAGACAGATAGTTTCTGTGAGAGGTAAAGCTGGCATAACCTTTTCAGAGTTGTATAAAAATTATTCCGTTCACTTTTTGATGAGCATGTCTATCATCCATCCTAGACCTTATGAAAATCTCGTATTTCGAGCCAGTCAGCACTTCGAGGTAGTAACGTGCCACTTTACGGTTTATCCAAATTCAAATTTTCATATGTTTTATGTCCTCCAGTTTTTTAATACAAAACCAAATTTTCTTAAGTTGTTTAAGTTTTTTTTTACATTTGGTCTTGAGTTTATTAATGCTTTTCAATGAATTTTGTGGTTTCAAGTCCAATCCCTGTATTTTTTTTTTTTTTTAAGGCGTCAAACCAATGTTTTCAGATTGATTTGTGAAATTTAAAAAAGCAAAATTTTGAAAGTGACTAATCAGCACACGTGGTCATTTTAGGTTTTGTTGTCACCCTTTTTTATTATTGAAAGCTTGCGCATACATCTATTATTCAGAAACCTTATCAATCAGCTGAAGATAAAAAATTGCTGGAATTTTAGGAAGAAAAATAATCTTTTGGACTAGATGATCACGTTAACATACTTATTGCTCTTTAACCAGAATAACTGTTACTGTTAATTTACTAAAGTTTCATTAAAAAATTATTTGTATAGTTTGCCTGTTTAAAAACAAGCTTTTTTTAAATAATATAAGCTAGAAATATTTAACATGGAACTACGGCAGTATAGAAGAAAAAACATACAAAAAATAGTCCGAACAATGCTCAGTGCTTTCTTTAATTGAACCCGTTTCAAACATTCTTAGTGCATTTTTTTTCTAATTTAGCTGCCGTTGGTCGAAAGATGAGAGTCTGGGAACGAAGGCTATTGAGAGATTTCCATGTAGTCAGCGTTGCTGGAGAAGAGGCTGATGACGTTATGACACCAACAACCGAAACTGATGTTAATGACCCCGCAGAAAAATTTAAAAGACTGGCTATAATGGCAGTTCGCCTGAATAAAGAAGAAGGTGGTTCAAACCAAGTTGGATCAGGAAAAAACATAAAAATGCTGTAAGCTCTCTTTCTTGATAACTATTTTTAATCGATCTTTTTTTCATGAACAAAAACGCAGAATATAGCCAGTTAATATACCAGTCAGTTCTTGTCGTTATTTTTATATATATTTTTTTTTGTACACCCTCTGGAACCAGAGTGGGCTTAAGTATTTTATGTCCTGAAGTTATAGCTTTGTGCAAACCATTGTATATAGATAATATAACAGTAAGATCACGGCTGATGATTTTTGGCACTTCATTCTCGGCGCGTACAAACAGCTCCTCCCATTTACTCTGACATTAGTGGGTCAGTATGTATTTGTCAGTCACTGAAAAATGGTGCGAATTTGAATTATTTGTAATTGCGAAAGTAGACAGAAAATTGGTGAGCCGGATTTTTTTTTTGCGAACACGTGTATATTACGAAGTAAAATTTAAGAATCCGGAAATCGAGAAATATACCTATCAAGGAAAATAAACTAGGAAGTATTTATTTTAGTTTTAGCAGTTTAAATATTTGATTATCCCTTTTTTTGAACAAAGGGGCAAAATGTTTAAAACTTGTGTTTCATTATCTATTTAATGAGCTTCTCAGTACTACAGACAATAAAAATCAAACCAACATCATTAAGCATATGTGAAAATTAGATTCTGAATCTTCTCAAAGAAAAGAAAAAAAAAACAAATTTCTATTCTGGATTTTTTCCGAAGAAGAGAAAAAGTTAGAGCATCAAATACAAGTAGAGAAGGAAGTACCATTTCTATGGGGCCCCCGTACCAAACAGGTTTCTCTGGTAGGTATTCTATTCTACAGGTCATTACACCTTTGCCAAGGGATTTACGTAATTTAAGGGCAAGTTTTTCTGACGTAGATTTCTAGTTCATGATATACAAGTTTTTTTTTAGGTTAAATCCGTGGTCATTCATCTGTAAGTTGATTAGTAGGTTTTTTTTTTAAAACTTGGCTAATAGATTTTTAAACCTATTACTACGAACGCTACATGCATTCCATTTTTGGAACTAGGAGCGAGATTGTGTGATGCTATAAGACTGGTTTCGTTTCATGGGTTCATTAATAGAAGGACTAATGCTTTTGAAAAGGGTAATTACTTCTTTAGTTTACGAGATTTGCGAGTCTTTTGCGAAAAGGTATTTGCGTAAAGGTATTGCGATGGTTAAGAATGCCTCACGGGTAATTAAAGAATGGGATGCTTGCATCAACAATACAAAGAATATGCTCAGATACTTAATAGATTTGACGCCTACAAGAGACATTGGTAGAAGGTATTCAATAGCTTAATTGAAAAGTAACGATAGAATGACATTGTGACTTGAACTAGCTTTACCTCGCCGATGTGGTCTGTATAATACACAAGTGATGATTTGCACAGTGTTGTCAATTTTAAATAGTTTATAAATAAAAAAATTAACAAGAAATGGCTGAAAAGTGTTTTGAGGGAGTTGAGTTGCACGAGAGTTCACTTACATACGGATTCAGTTACACGGGTATTAGTTAAATGGGGTCGAGTAGCACGGAGGTTCTGTTGTACAGGGTTTCGGTTATACAGGGGTTCAGTTACATGGGGGGTTCAGTTGTACGGGGTTTCGGTTATACAGGGGTTCAGTTACATGGGGGGGGGGGGGGGGTTCAGTTATTTTTTCTGATTTTGTGTGTTTTCGCAAGAAAATAACTGGTCTTTTAGCAAACTTAGCCATAGCTACCTGAAACTCTGCATAAATATCTTAATTTTTAATCTAATTGCATAGCTACTAAAGGAACATTGAACATTTTTTCTGATTTTGTGTGACCACCCGGCACCCCAAAGACTCCTGAGCCTCCATTATAATACTTTTTAAGGTTTGATTATATCTTTTCAGAACAAATTATTATTTTAGGGAATTATTTCGGTGAAACAGTAAGAGACATTAGAACGGTGTTGTGAGATCCCTTACCACAACCCCAAAGGGCTTCGATCCCCCCACTCCAACCCCGAAGGAAGCCCCCGGACAGCAAAGGTTCTCTGGACCCTCAAAGGACCCCCGGTGCCCCGATGCCTCCTGAGTCCCCCATTAAAATACTTTTTAAGGCTTTATTATATCTTTTCAGAACAAATTATTATTTCAGGGAATTATTTCGGTGAAAAAGTTAGAGACATTTTAAGAGATGATTTTAGAAAAGGACTTAAGGGTGAAACTCTGTGGTCGTTATAATACACAAGTTCCATTTGAACGGTGTTGTGAGGTCCCTTACCACAACCCCGAAGGGCTCCGATCCCCCCACCCCAACCCCGTAGGAAGCCCCCGGACAGCAAAGGTTCTCTTGACCCCCAAAGGACCCCCGGCGCCCCGATGCCTCCTGAGTACCCCATTATAATACTTTTTAAGGCTTTATTATATATTTTCAGAACAAATTATTATTTTAGGGAATTATTTCGGTGAAACAGTTAGAGACATTTTAAGAGGGTTGTGAGGTCCCTTACCACAACCCCAAAGGGTTCCGATCCCCCTACCCCAACCCCGAAGGAAGCCCTTGGACAGCAAAGGTTCTCTTGACCCCCAAAGGACCCCCGGCGCCCCGATGCCTCCTGAGTCCCCCATTATAATACTTTTAAGGCTTTATTATATCTTTTCAGAACACATTATTATTTTAGGCAATTATTTCGGTGAAACAGTTAGAGACATTTTAAGAGATGATTTTAGAAAAGGACTTGAGGGTGAAACTCTGTGGTCGTTATAATACACAAGTTCCATTTGAACGGTGTTGTGAGATCCATTACCAGAACCTCAAAGGACTCCGATCCCCCCACCCCAACCCCGAAGGAAGCCCCCGGACAGCAAAGGTTCTCTGGACCCCCAAAGGACCCCCGGCGCCCCGATGCCTCCTGAGTCCCCCATTATAATACTTTTTAAGGCTTTATTATATCTTTTCAGAACAAATTATTATTTTAGGGAATTATTTCGGTGAAACAGTTAGAGACATTTTAAGAGGGTTGTGAAGTCCCTTACCACAACCCCAAAGGGCTCCGATCCCCCCACCCCAACCCCGAAGGAAGCCCCCGGACAGCAAAGGTTCTCTGGACCCCCAAAGGACCCCCGGCGCCCGATGCCTCCTGAGTCCCCCATTATAATACTTTTTAAGGCTTTATTATATCTTTTCAGAACAAATTATTATTTTAGGGACTTATTTCGGTGAAACTCTGTGGTCGTTATAATACACGAGTTCCATTTGAACGGTATTGTGAGGTCCCTTACCACAACCCCAAAGAGCTCCGATCCCCCCACCCCAACCCCGAAGGAAGCCTCCGGACAGCAAAGGTTCTCTGGACCCCCAAAGGACCCCCGGCGCCCCGATGCCTCCTGAGTCCCCCATTATAATACTTTTTAAGGCTTTATTATATCTTTTCAGAACAAATTATTATTTTAGGGAATTATTTCGGTGAAACAGTTAGAGACATTTTAAGAGATGATTTTAAAAGAGGACTTGAGGGTGAAACTCTGTGGTCGCTATAATACACAAGTTCCATTTGAACAGTATTGTGAGGTCCCCTTACCGCAACCCAAAAGGGCTCCGATCCCCCACCCCAACCCCGAAGGAACCCCCCGGTCCTCAAAGGTTCTCTAGGCTCCCAAAGGGGCCCCCGGCACCCCAAAGACTCCCGAGCCTCCATTATAACACCTTTTAAGGCTTTATTATATCTTTTCAGAACAAATTATTATTTTAGGGAATTATTTCGGTGAAACAGGCCCTCATAGGTGTTTGTTGTCTGAAACCTATAGTTTGGGATGAATACTTTGCTATTTCAAGCTTTTCTGAGCTAAGGTTTCTTAGTATTTCATAGGTGTGTGTTGTCTGAAACTTATGATTTGAGGTATGTAATTTGCTATTTCCGACTTTTCATAACCAGATTTCTTAGTCTTTCGTAGGTATGTGGTGTCTGAAACCTATGATTTGGGATGTGTGGGTTGCTATTTTTTGACTTTTCTGAACCTGGATTTCTTAGCCTTTCGTAGGTGTGTGTTGACTGAAACCTATGATTTGGGAATGAGTGGTTTGCTATTTTTGACTTTTCTGAGTTAGATTTCTTAGCATTTCATAGGTGTGTGCTTTCAGAAAATTATGGTTTGGGAGGTGTCGTTTTCTTTTTGGACTTTTCAGAGCTAGGATTCTTAGTCCCTCATAGGTGTTTGTTGTCTGAAACTTCTAGTTTGGGATGAGTAGTTGGATATTTCAGACTTTTCTGAGCTAAGGTTTCTTAGTATTTCGTAGGTGAAGCTTCCACGTCAGTTTTAAGTTCACCAAGACATAAAAAATTTAAATTTCAGTTCTAATTTTTCCATAGAAGATAGGAAAAGTTATACTATTAATGTGATTATTTTCTATGAAGATAGAAAGTTTCACTTTAATTCTAAATTTTCTTAAATTCAGTTCCGACTTTTCTCAAAGAGATGAGAAAATTTAAAGTTCAATTCAAAATTTTCTCGACGAAGTCAAGGAAAGTTCAAGTTCCCTACTGAATTTTACCAAAGAACACAATTCAATTCTAATTTATCCAGAGAAAATAAAAATCTTCCACTTAAGTTCTTTATTTCACAAAGACATACAGAAATTTAAAGTTCAATTCTAAATTTTTCAGTGGAAGATAGAAAAAGTAATACCATACTTTTGAATATTTTCACGGAAGATAAAAAGTTATAGTTCAATTTTAAATTTTCTCAATGAAGTGAAGAAAAGTTCAAGTTCCCTACTGAATTTTACCAAAGAACACAATTCAATTCTAATTTATCCAGAGAAAATAAAAATCTTCCACTTAAGTTCTTTATTTCACAAAGACATAAAGAAATTTAAAGTTCAATTCTAAATTTTTCAGTGGAAGATAGGAAAAGTAATACCATACTTGTGAATATTTTCCCAGAAGATAAAAAGTTCTAGTTCAATTCAAAATTTTCTCAACGAAGTGAAGAAGAATTCAAGTTCTCTTCTGAATTTTACCAAAGAACAAAATTCAATTCTAATTTCACCAGAGAAGATAAAAATCTTCCACTTCAGTTCTTTATTTCACAAAGACATAAAGAAATTTAAAGTTCAATTCTAAATTTTTCGGTGGAAGATACAAAAAGTAATACCATACTTGTGAATATTTTCACGGAAGATAAAAAAGTTCTAGTTCAATTTAAAATTTTCTCAACGAAGTGAAGAAAAGTTCAAGTTCTCTACTGAATTTTACTAAAGAACACAATTCAATTTTAATTTCCCCGGAGAAAACAAAATTCTTCCACTTAAGTTCCTTATTTTACAAAGATATAAAGAAATTTATAGTTCAATTCTAAATTTTTCGATGGAAGATAGAAAAAGTAATACTATACTTGTAAATATTTTCCCGGAAGATTAAAAGTATTAGTTCAATTCAAAATTTTCTCAACGAAGTGAAGATGAATTCAAGTTCTCTTCTGAATTTTACCAAAGAACACATTTCAATTCTAATTTCACCAGAGAAAATAAAAATCTTCCACTTAAGTTCTTTATTTCACAAAGACATAAAGATATTTAAAGTTCAATTCTAAATTTTTCGGTGGAAGATAGAAAAAGTAATACCATACCTGTGAATATTTTCTCGAAGAGAGGAAAAATTTAAAATTCTGTTCCCAAATTTTCACTGAAGATAAAAAAGTTCATGTTCTCTTCGGAATTTTACTAAAGAACACAATTGAATTTTATTTTCACCGGAGAAAATGAAAATCTTCCACTTAAGTTCTTTATGTCACAAGGACATAAAGAAATTTAAAGTTCAATTCAAAATTTTTCGGTGGAAGATAGAAAAAGTGATACCATACTTGTGAATATTTTCCCGGAAGATAAAAAGTTCTAGTTCAATTTACAATTTTCTCAACGAAGTGAAGAAAAGTTCAATTTCTCTTCTGAATTTTACTAAAGCAAATTCTTTCTTGAATTTGCCTCCTGGATAAATAAAAAAGACATTTCATTCAAGAAATTATGACAAATTCTAAGTAAGTAACAAACTGTTTCTTGAATCCTCCTCCTGAATGCACAATACAGTTATTTCATTTAAGAAATTACGAAAAAATTGTAAGCAAGTAACAAACTCTTTCTTGAATACACCTCGTGGATACACAATGCAGAAATTTCATTAAAGAAATTATCAAAAAATGTTAGTAAGTAGCAAATTCTTTCTCGAATTCGCCTCCTGGATCTATAAAAAAGACATTTCATTCAAGAAATTATGACAAAATTCTAAGTAAGTAACAAACTCTTTCTTGAAGTTACCTCATGAATACATAATTCAGAAATTTTATTTAAGAAATTATGAAAAAATTGTGAGCAAGTAACAAACTCTTTCCTGAAGTCAACTCGTTGATACACAATGCAGAAATTTCATTAAAGAAATTATTAAAAAATTTTAAGTAAGTAGCAAATTCTTTCTTGAATTCACCTGATGGATAAACAAAAAGACATTCCATTCAAGAAATTATAACAAAATTCCAAGTAAGTAACAAACTCATTATTGTTTTCACGACTTAGATACACGATGTAGAAATTTAATTCAAGAAATTATGAAAAAATTCTCAGTAAGTAACAATTTCTTTCTTGAAGTCAACTCTTGGATACACAATACGGAAATGTCATTCAATAAATTATGAAAAAATTTTCATAAATTGTAAGTAAGTAGCAAATTCTTTCTTGAATTCGCCTCTTGGATAAACAAAAAAGTCATTTCATTCAAGAAATTATGACAAAATTCTAAATAAGTAACAAATCCTTTCTTGAAGTTACCTCATGGATACACAACTCATTATTGTTTTCACGAATTAGATACACGATTTATAAATTTAATTAAATAAATTATAAAAAAAAGGAAATTAAGTAACAAACTCTTTATTGATTTTCATCTCTTTGATAAAAAAAAAAGACATTTCATTCAAGAAATTATGACAAAATTCTAAGTAAGTAAAAAACTCCTTCCTTGAATTCGCCGTTTACATGCACAATACAGAAATTTCATTCTACGGGACCTCTACACGTGATTAAACACGTTTTAAAACTACATGCTATGGCGCGCCACTCTAAGTGAACCTAGATCAACCCAACTTTTTGGATATCTCTCTCACTATGACTCTGTTTGTGTGTCGTGTCTGTGCGTGTCTCGTCTCTATGTGTGTGTGTCATCACAGAGACGCTACAGAGACGACACAGAGACGTCACTTTTTTGCAATGTGTAGGAACCAGTGGGGAATCCCCGCTCGTTTGGAAAGGTGCCAAGGAAAGGCAAGCAAATAGCATGTAGTTTCAAAACGTGTTTAATCACGTGTAGAGGTCCCATAGATCGAAATTTCTGTATTGTGAATGTAAACGGCGAATTCAAGAATGAGTTTTTTACTTACTTAGAATTTTGTCATAATTTCTTGAATGAAATGTCTTTTTTTGTATCCAAGAGATGTCAAGAATGAGTTTTTTACTTACTTTCCTTTTTTTATAATTTCTTGAATTAAATTTCTACATCGTGTATCTAAGTCGTGAAAACAATAAAGCGTTGTGTATCCATGAGGTAACTTCAAGAAATGATTTGTTACTTATTTAGAATTTTTTCATAATTTCTTGAATGAAATGACTTTTTTGTTTATCCAAGAGGCGAATTCAAGAAAGACTTTGCTACTTACTTACAATTTATGATAATTTTTTGATAATTTATTGAATGAAATTTCCGTATTGTATATCCAAGAGTTGACTTTAAGAAAGAAATTGTTACTTACTGATAATTTTTTCATAATTTATTGATTTAAATTTCTACATCGTGTATCTAAGTAGTGAGAACAATAAAGGGTTTCTTACTTACTTTGAATTTTGTTATAATTTCTTGAATGAAATGTCTTTTTGTTTATACATCAGGTGAATTCAAGAAAGAATTATATACTTACTTACAATTTTTTCATAATTTATTTAATGAAATTTATGCATTGTGTATCCACGAGGTGACTTCAGGAAAGAGTTTGTTACTTGCTCACAATTTTTTCATAATTTTTTAAATGAAATTTCTGCATTATGTATCCATGAGGTAACTTCAAGAAAGAGTTTGTTACTTGCTTACAATTTTTTCGTAATTTCTTAAATGAAATAACTGTATTGTGCATTCAGGAGGAGGATTCAAGAAACAGTTTGTTACTTACTTAGAAATTATTTGTCATAATTTCTTGAATGAAATGTCTTTTTTATTTAACCAGGAGGCGAATTCAAGAAAGAATTTGCTTTAGTAAAATTCTGAAGAAAAATTGAACTTTTCTTCACTTTGTTGAGAAAATTGTAAATTGAACTAGAACTTTTTATCTTCCGGGAAAATATTCACAGGTATGGTCTTACTTTTTCTATCTTCCACCTAAAAATTTAGAATTGAACTTTAAATTTCTTTATGTCTTTGTGAAATAAAGAACTTAAGTGGAAGATTTTTGTTTTCTCTGGAGAAATTAGAATTGAATTGTGTTCTTTGGTAAAATTCCGAAGAGAACTTGAACTTTTTTATCTTCTGTGAAAAATTTGGAACAGTATTTTAAATTTTTCCTCTCTTCGAGAAAACATTCACAGGTATGGTATTACTTTTTCTATCTTCCAACCGAAAAATTTAGAATTGAACTCTAAATTTCTTTATGTCTTTGTGAAATATAGAACTGAAGTGGAAGATTTTTGTTTTATCTTGTGAAATTAGAATTGAATTGTGTTCTCTGGTAAAATTAAGAAGAGAACTTGAATTTCTTTTCACTTCGTTGAGAAAATTTTGAATTGAACTAGAACTTTTTATCTTCCGGGAAAATATTCACAAGTATGGTATTACTTTTTTTATCTTCCATCGAAAAATTTAGAATTGAACTCTAAATTTCTTTATATCTTTGTAAAATAAAGAACTTAAGTGGAAGATTTTTGTTTTCTCCGGAGATATTGAAATTGAATTGTGTTCTTTGGTAAAATTTAGTAGAGAACTTGAACTTCTCTTCACTTCGTTGAGAAAATTTTAAATTGAACTAGAACTTTTTTATCTTCCGTGAAAATATTCACAAGTATGGTATTACTTTTTCTATCTTCCACCGAAAAATTTAGATTTGAACTTTAAATTTCTTTGTCTTTGTGAAATAAAGAACTGAAGTGGAAGATTTTTATTTTCTCTGGTGAAATTAGAATTGAATTGTGTTCTTTGGTAAAATTCAGAAGAAAACTTGAATTCTTCTTCACTTCGTTGAGAAAATTTTGAATTGAACTAGAACTTTTTATCTTCCGGGAAAATATTCACAAGTATGCTATTACTTTTCCTATCTTCCATCGAAAAATTTAGAATTGAACTCTAAATTTCTTTATGTCTTTGTAAAATAAAGAACTTAAGTGGAAGATTTTTGTTTTCTCTGGAGAAATTAGAATTGAATTGTGTTCTTTGGTAAAATTCAGTAGAGAACCTGAACTTTTCTTCACTTCATTGAGAAAATTTTAAATTGAACTAGAACTTTTTTATCTTCCGTGAAAATATTCACAAGTATGTTATTACTTTTTCTATCTTCCACCGAAAAATTTAGAATTGAACTTTGAATTTCTTTATGTCTTTGTGAAATAAAGAACTGAAGTGGAAGATTTTTATTTTCTCTGGTGAAACTAGAATTGAATTGTGTTCTTTGGTAAAATTCAGAAGAGAACTTGAATTCTTCTTCACTTCGTTGAGAAAATTTTAAATTGAACTAGAACTTTTTATCTTACGGGAAAATATTCACAAGTGTGGTATTACTTTTTCTATCTTCCACCGAAAAATTTAGAATTGAACTTTAAATTTCTTTATGTCTTGGTGAAATAAAGAACTTAAGTGAAAGATTTTTATTTTCTCTTGATATATTAGAATTGTATTGTGTTGTTTGGTAAAATTCAGTAGGGAACTTGAACTTTCCTTGACTTCGTTGAGAAAATTTAAAATTGAACTAGAACTTTTTATCTTCTGTGAAAATATTCACAAGTATGGTATTTCTTTTTCTATCTTCCACTGAAAAATTTAGAATTGAACTTTAAATTTCTTTATGTCTTTGTGAAATAAAGAACTTAAGTGGAAGATGTTTATTTTCTCTGGATAAATTAGAATTGAATTGTGTTCTTTGGTAAAATTCAGGAGGGAACTTGAACTTTCCTTGACTTCGTTGAGAAAATTTTGAATTGAACTTTAAATTTTCTCATCTCTTTGAGAAAAGTCGGAACTGAATTTAAGAAAATTTAGAATTCAAGTGAAACTTTCTATCTTCATAGAAAATAATCACAATAATAGTATAACTTTTCCTATCTTCTATGGAAAACTTAGAACTGAACTTTAAATTTTTTATGTCTTGGTGAACTTAAAACTGACGTGAAAGCTTCACCTACGAAATACTAAGAAACCTTAGCTCAAAAAAGTCTGAAATATCCAACTACTCATCCCAAACTAGAAGTTTCAGACAACAAACACCTATGAGGGACTAAGAATCCTAGCTCTGAAAAGTCCAAAAAGCAAACTACACCTCCCAAACCATAATTTTCTGAAAGCACACACCTATGAAATGATAAGAAATCTAACTCAGAAAAGTCGAAAATAGCAAACCACTCATTCCCAAATCATAGGTTTCAGTCAACACACACCTACGAAAGGCTAAGAAATCCAGCTCAGAAAAGTCAAAAAATAGAAACCCACACATCCCAAATCATAGGTTTCAGACACCACATAACTACGAAAGACTAAGAAATCTGGTTATGAAAAGTCGGAAATAGCAAATTACATACCTCAAATCATAAGTTTCAGACAACACACACCTATGAAATACTAAGAAAACTTAGCTCAGAAAAGCTTGAAATAGCAAACTATTTATCCCAAACTATAGGTTTCAGACAACAACCACCGTTGAGGGCCTGTTTCACTGAAATAATTCCCTAAAATAATAATTTGTTCTGAAAAGATATAATAAAGCCTTAAAAAGTATTATAATGGCGGCTCGGGAGTCTTTGGGGCCCCGGGGGCCCCTTGGGGAGCCTAGAGACCCTTTGTGGCCGGGGGGTTTCCTTGGGGGTTGGGGTGGGGGATCGGAACCCTTTGGGGTTGCGGTAAGGGGACCTCACAACACTGTTCAAATGGAACTTGTGTATTATAACGACCACAGAGTTTCACCCTCAAGTCCTCTTCTAAAATGATCTCTTAAAATGTCTCTAACTGTTTCACCGAAATAATTCCCTAAAATAATAATTTGTTCTGAAAAGATATAATAAAGCCTTAAAAAGTATTATAATGGGGGACTCAGGAGGCATCGGGGCGCCGGGGGTCCTTTGGGGTCCAGAGAACCTTTGCTGTCCGGGGGCTTCCTTCGGGGTGGGGGGGGGGGGACCGGCGCCTTTTGGGGTTGTGTTATGGGACCTCACAACACCGTTCAAATGGAACTTGTGTATTATAACGACCACAGAGTTTCACCGAAATAATTCCCTAAAATAATAATTTGTTCTGAAAAGATATAATAAAGCCTTAAAAAGTATTATAATGGGGGACTCAGGAGGCATCGGGGCGCCGGGGGTCCTGTGGGGGTCCAGAGAACCTTTGCTGTCCGGGGGCTTCGTTGGGGGTTGGGGGGGGGGATCGGAGCCGTTTGGGGTTGTGGTAAGGGACCTCACAACCCTCTTAAAATGTCTCTAACTGTTTCACCGAAATAATTCCCTAAAATAATAATTTGTTCTGAAAAGATATAATAAAGCCTTAAATAGTATTATAATGGGGGACTCAGGAGGCATCGGGGCGCCGGGGGTCCTTTGGGGGTCCAGAGAACCTTTGCTGTCCGGGGGCTTCCTTCGGGGTTGGGGTGGGGGTATCGGAGTCCTTTGGGGTTCTGGTAAGGGATCTCACATTTCCGTTCAAATGGAACTTGTGTATTATAACGACCACAGAGTTTCACCCTCAAGTCCTTTTCTAAAATCATCTCTTAAAATGTCTCTAACTGTTTCACCGAAATAATTGCCTAAAATAATAATTTATTCTGAAAATATATAATAAAGCCTTAAAAAGTATTATAATGGGGGACTCAGGAGGCATTGGGGCGCCGGGGGTCCTTTGGGGGTCCAGAGAACCTTTGCTGTCCGGGGGCTTCCTTCGGGGTTGGGGTGGGGGGATCGGAGCCCTTTGGGGTTTTGGTAATGGACCTCACAACACCGTTCAAATGGAACTTGTGTATTATAACGACCACAGAGTTTCACCCTCAAGTCCTTTTCTAAAATCATCTCTTAAAATGTCTCTAACTGTTTCACCGAAATAATTGCCTAAAATAATAATTTGTTCTGAAAAGATATAATAAAGCCTTAAAAGTATTATAATGGGGGACTCAGGAGGCATCGGGGCGCCGCGGGTCCTTGGGGGGTCCAGAGAACCGTTGCTGGCCAGGGGCTGCCTTCGGGGTTGGGCTAGGGGGATCGGAGCTCTTTGGGGTTGTGGTAAGGGACCTCACAACCCTCTTAAAATGTCTCTAACTGTTTCACCGAAATAATTCCCTAAAATAATAATTTGTTCTGAAAAGATATAATAAATCCTTAAAAAGTATTATAATGGGGGGCTCAGGAGGCATCGGGGGCGCCGGGGGGTCCTTTGGGGGTCCAGAGAACCTTTGCTGTCCGGGGGCTTCCTTCGGGGTTGGGGTGGGGGGATCGGAGCCCTTTGGGGTTGTGGTAAGGGACCTCACAACACCGTTCAAATGGAACTTGTGTATTATAACGACCACAGAGTTTCACCCTCAAGTCCTTTTCTAAAATCATCTCTTAAAATGTCTCTAACTGTTTCACCGAAATAATTCCCTAAAATAATAATTTGTTCTGAAAAGATATAATAAAGCCTTAAAAAGTATTATAATGGGGGACTCAGGAGGCATCGGGGCGCCGGGGGTGCTTTGGGGGTCCAGATAACCTTTGCTGTCCGGGGGCTTCCTTTGGGGTTGGGGTGGTGGGATCGGAGCCCTTTGGGGTTGTGGTAAGGGACCTCACAACACCGTTCAAATGTCTCTAACTGTTTCACCGAAATAATTCCCTAAAATAATAATTTGTTCTGAAAAGATATAATCAAGCCTTAAAAAGTATTATAATGGAGGCTCAGGAGTCTTTCGGATGCCGGGTGGTCACACAAAATCAGAAAAAATGTTCAATGTTCCTTTAGTAGCTATGCAATTAGATTAAAAATGAAGATATTTATGCAGAGTTTCAGGTAGCTATGGCTAAGTTTGCTAAAAGACCAGTTATTTTCTTGCGAAAACACACAAAATCAGAAAAAATAACTGAACCCCCCCCCCATGTAACTGAACCCCTGTATAACCGAAACCCCGTACAACTGAACCCCCCATGTAACTGAACCCCTTTATAACCGAAACCCTGTACAACTGAACCTCCGTGCTACTCGACCCCATTTAACTAATCCTCGTGTAACTGAATCCGTACGTAACTGAACCCTCGTGCAACTCAACTCCCTCAAAACACTTTTCAGCCATTTCTTGTTAATTTTTTTTATTTCTAAACTATTTAAAATTGACAACACTTTGCAAATCATCACTTGTGTATTATACAGACCACATCGGCGAGGTAAAGCTAGGTCAAGTCACAATGTCATTCTATCGTTACTTTTCAATTAAGCTATTGAATACCTTCTACCAATGTCTCTTGTAGGCGTCAAATCTATTAAGTATCTGAGCATATTCTTTGTATTGTTGATGCAAGCATCCCATTCTTTAATTACCCGTGAGGCATTCTTAACCATCACAATACGTTTACGCAAATACCTTTTCGCAAAAGATTCGCAAATCTCGTAAACTAAAGAAGTAATTACCCTTTTCAAAAACATTAGTCCTTCTATTAATGAACCCATGAAACGAAACCAGTCTGATAGCATCACACAATCTCGCTCCTAGTTCCAAAAATGGAATGCATGTAGCGTTTGTAGTAATAGGTTTAAAAACCTATTGGCCAAGTTTAAAAAAAAAACCTACTAATCAACTTACAGATGAATGACCACGGATTTAACCTAAAAAAAACTTGTATATCATGAACTAGAAATCTACGTCAGAAAAACTTGTCCTTAAATTGCGTAAATCTCTTGGCAAAGGTGTAATGCCCTGTAGAATAGAATACCTACCAGAAAAACCGGTTTGGTACGGGGGCCCCATAGAAATGGTACTTCCTTCTCTACTAATACAGCATATCCAAGAACCGTAGTGTGAAGGTGTCACGCGCCTATCCACAGAAAAATGTAGAATTTGTTGCTTTTTTCGATCAAAACATGTAAATCTGGAAAATTCAATTATATGATTGGTGAACGTGTGCTAGCAGTCAAACAACTTCACAATTTCGTGAAGAGTCAGGGAAAAAATCTTAGAAAATCTTGGTTATTCACTATATCAGTGAAAAATCCTCGACAATTTTGCCTGTAATCAAAGTTTTGTATTCTACTGAAGAAAATTTGATTTTGAAAAGGGGGAAAATCCCCTAAAAGGGTGTAACAGGTCTTTATAAGAGTTACAGCATCAAATACAGCACATCGAAGAATCCTAGTGTTGAGTTTTCACGCGCCTATCCACAAGAAATGTAGAATTTGTTGCTTTTTTAGTGAAAATATATAAAAAAAAAAAATGGAAAATTCAATATGATAAGATTGGTGAATGTGTGCTAGTTGTCAAACAGCTTCACCATTTTGTGAAGAGTAAGGGGGAGAATCTTAGAAATTCTTGGTTATTCACTGTATCAGTAAAAAATCCTCGAGAATGTTGCCTTTAATCTAAGTTTTGTATTCAATTAAAGTAAATTTCATATTTTGAAAAAGCAGAAAGACCCCATAAACGGCTGCAACAGGTCTTGATAAAAGTTACAGCATCAAATACAGCATATTAAAGAACCTTAGTGTTGAGGTTTCACGTGCCTATCATAGGCAGTGCAATAGAGCTGCCTAAGTAAAGAACGAAGTTGGTACAATGTATTTTTTTGGGTTGGTTTTAGACCACGGCAGTTCATATAGAAGGAGTTGTCGTAGAAACTTCGAAAACAGCTCATTTGATCGGAAATTGGAAGGACTAGTACCCTTTTTAGTAGCCAAAAGTAATTGGAAGACAACTAAACCCCTTCCACGTCCAAAATATCCCCAAACAAACCCATTCAAAATTTTGAGATAACCATTTTGTTCGACGTAGTTGAAAGATCCGAAAATAATGTGTTTGAGGAGGACACTCCTCCCACAGCCCTCAGGACCAGGGTTTCAAGCTATGCCTTGGGGGCATATACGGTTCTTATAGAAAGTGTTGTCGTAGAAACTTCAAAAAGGACTCATTCGATTGGAAATTCAAAGTATTAGTGCCCTTTTTAATAGTCGAAAGTAATTGGAGGTATACTAAATCCCCTGTCACGCCTATCCTTTCCCCAAACACGTCCAATCTAGGCTTTGAGATAGAAATTTTGTTCGAAGTAGTTGAAAGTCCAGTAAATTAGGTCTTTGAGGATTATAGCCCCCTCAGGACCCTCAGGACAAGGGTTGTAAGTTATGCCCTGGGGGCATATAAGGTTTTTATAGATAGCGTTGTCATAAAAACTTCAAAAAGGGCTCATTCGATTGGAGTTGAAAGGGCTAGTGCCCTTTTTAATAGTCGAAAGTGATTGGAGGGCAACTGACCGCCCCTCTCACGCTCACCATTTCCCCAAACCCATCCAATCAAAATTTTGAAATAGCCATTTTGTTCAACGTAGTTTAAAGTTCTGGAAGTTAGGTCATTGAGGAAAACAACCCCGACCCTAACAGCCCTCAGGGTAAGGGTTGTAAGTTATGCCCTGGGGGATTCATATAAGGTTTTCATAAAAAGAATTGTCGTAGAGCTTCAAAAAGGGCTCATTTGATTGGAATTTGAAAGGGCCAGTGCCTTTTTTAATAGTAGAAAGTGATTGGAGGGCAACTAACCCCCCTATTACGCACATATTTTCCCCGAACACATCCAATCAAAATTTTGAGAGAGAAAATTGTTTCAAAGTAGTTAGGAGGTCGGGAAATTATGTCTTTGGGGATGACGACTCCCTCACAAACCTCATGGCAAGGGTTTTAAGTTATGCCCTGGGGGCAAATAAGGTTTCATACAAAGTGTTGTCGTAGAAACTTCAAAAAGGGCTCATTCGATTGGAAACTGATAGGGCTAGTGCCCTTTTTAAAAGTTGAAAGTGATTAGAAGGAAACTAACCCCCCTCTCACGCTCACCATTTCCCCAAACAAATCTTATCAAAATTTGAGATAGGCATTCTGTTCATCGTAGTTGACTGTTCTGAAAATTATATCTTTGTTGATGACAAACCTCCAAACCCCTCAGGGCAAGGGCTGTAAGTTATGCCCTGGGAGCATTTAAGGTTTTTATAGATAGGTTTGTTGTAGAAACTTCAAAAAGGACTCATTCAATTGGAAATTGAAAGGGCGAGTGCCCTTTTTAAAAGTCGAAAGTGATTGGAGGGCAACTAGCCCCCACGCTTATTATTCCCCCAAACACATCCAATCAAAATTTTGAGATAGCCACTTTATTCAGCGTAGTTGATTTCCAGATAGAAAATATTTTTTTGAGGAGGACACTCCCCCACTACCCTCGGAAAGGGTTTTAAGTTATGCCTTGGGCGCATATAAGGTTTTTATAGAAGGCATTGTCGTAGAAACTTCAAAAAAGGTTAATTCGATTGGAAATTCAAAGGGCTAGTGCACTGTTTAATAGTCGAAAATGATTGGAGGGCAACTAGCCCCCCCTCCCCACGCCTATGATTTCCCCAAACAAATCCAATCAAAATTTGAGATAGCCATTTTGTTCAGCGTAGTTGAAAGTTCTGGAAATTAGGTCTTTGAGGATAGCAACCCACTGTGTCTGTGTGACTGATCGTGTGACTGAGTTTTAATGTCTCTGTGACTGTCTTCTTGTGTTTGTGTGTCTGACTGTGTTTGTGTATGTGTTTTTGTCTCTCTCCTACCGTCCCTGTGTGACTGAGTTTCTGTTTGAGAAACTGAGGTAAACAAAATAGGTAAACAGAGAGGCAACTAACCCCCCCCCCCCCCCTCACGTCCACTTTTTACCCAAACACATCGAATCAAAATTTTTAGATAGCCATTTTGTTCAACGTAGTTTAAAGTTCAGGAAATCAGGTTTTTGAGGATGACCTGCCCCCCCCCCCGCACCCCTCAAGGTAAGGGTTGTAAGTTATGCCCTGGGGGCATATAAGGTTTTTATAGAAAGGGTTGTAGTAGAAACTTCAAAACGTGCTCATTTGATTGAAAATTGAAAGAGCTAGTGCCTTTTTTATAGTAGAAAGTGATTGGAGGGCAACTAGCCCCCCTCTCACGCCCACCATTTTCCCAAATACAACCAATAAAAATTTTGCCAAAGCCATTTTTTTATCGTAGTTGAAAGTTCTGTAAATTAGGTGTTCGAGGATGACAACCCCCCTCTCAACCCCCATGGCTAATGTTGTAAGTTATGCCCCTTGGGCGTATAAGGTTTTTATACAAAGTGTTGTCGTAGAAACTTCAAAAAGGGCTTATTCAACTGGGAATTAGGAGAGCTACTGACGCTATTAATAGTTTAAAGTGATTAAAGGATGAATGCCCCCCACGCCTATCATTTTCCCAATCACTTCCAATCAACGTTTTGATATAGCCCTTTGGTAGAACGTAATTGAAGTTTCTGGAAATGATGTCTTTGAGTGTGATAACCCCCCTCCCCCCAGAGCCGTCAGCGTAAGTTATGCCCTGGGGGTATATAAGGTTTTTTATAGAAAGCTTTGTCGTAAAAACTTCAAAAGGGCCTCATTTGATTGGAAATTGAGAGGGCAACTGTCCTTTTTAATAGTCGAAAGTAATCGGAGGGAGAATACCCCCCTCCCCCTCAACACCAATCATTTCTCCAAATATTTCCCTTCAACATTTTGGTATAGCCATTTTGTTCAACGTAGTTGAAAGGTCTGGAAAGTATGTCTTTGAGGATGGCAACCCTCACCCCACAGCTCTCAGGACAAGGGTGGTCGGTTATACTCTTGGGGCAAATAAGATTTTATAGAATGTTTTGTCGTAGAAGTTTCAAAAAGGGCTCGTTCGATTGGAAATCGAGAGAACTAGTACCTAATTTATTAGGCGAAAGTGATCAGAGGGCAAATGCCCCCCTCCGCCGCCACGCCCACCATTTACCCGAACACTTCCAATAAAAATTTTGATATATTCATTTTGTTCAACGTGTTTTAAATGTAACCCTCACCCCACAGCTCTCAGGACAAGGGTGGTCGGTTATACTCTTGGGGCAAATAAGATTTTATAGAATGTTTTGTCGTAGAAGTTTCAAAAAGGGCTCGTTCGATTGGAAATCGAGAGAACTAGTGCCTAATTTATTAGGCGAAAGTGATCAGAGGGCAAATTCCCCCCTCCGCCGCCACGCCCACCATTTTCCCGAACACTTCCAATAAAAATTTTGATATATTCATTTTGTTCAACGTGTTTTAAATGTAACCCTCACCCCACAGCTCTCAGGACAAGGGTGGTCGGTTATACTCTTGGGGCAAATAAGATTTTATAGAATGTTTTGTCGTAGAAGTTTCAAAAAGGGCTCGTTCGATTGGAAATCGAGAGAACTAGTGCCTAATTTATTAGGCGAAAGTGATCAGAGGGCAAATGCCCCCCTCCGCCGCCACGCCCACCATTTTCCCGAACACTTCCAATAAAAATTTTGATATATTCATTTTGTTCAAAGTATTTGAAAGGTCTGGAAATTATGCATTTAAGGATAACAAATCCGGCCGGCCCTCAGGGCAAGGGTTTGTCAGTTATGCCCTTGGGGTATATAAGGTTTCTATAGAGAGTATGGTCTTATAAACTTCGAAGGGGGCTCATTGGATTGGTAATCAGACGCTCTAGTTCTCTTTTTAAGTGTCAAAATGATCGTAGGGCAACTACTCCCTCTCCCCCCACACACACGTCGTATTGTCCCGAAATGTATCTAATAGATATTTTAAGGTAGTCATTCTATTCAAAATAGTCTAAATATCATATACAAAACTTTAGGGTTTGAAACAAACCCCAGAGATTAGGGGCAAGGGTTGTAAGTTATGCCCAGAGGGAATTTACGTTTTTTATGGAAGGGATGGCTGTTTAACTTTAGAAGAGGCTCAGTCTTTTCTTCCCTGAATGTCAATACAAAACGAGCAGAAATTAATTAAAAAAACTTTTTCCACAAAATAAGTTTTCAAATAAAAGTAAAGAACTCCATTAAACCAAAAATGAACAAAAATAGAATCAAATAATCTACCAAGCATACAACTACCACAAATCAGTATCAATAAACAACTGAAGTGCAAAACAAACAGAAATGAAAATTAATAACAGAGTCAAGCTCAAAACGAGCGGAAATTAATATGAGTAGGGTTCTAAACCACTATTCTTTCTAAAAGCCAGGATATAGTTTCTACTTTACTGAAAAAACTTCTTTTAAATGTTTTCATTTTTATCACTTTAAGAAATCAAAAAATTAATTAAGATTTTAAGGATTACATATCAGCCTATGTATATTAAACTAACAATACATATTTTTTTTAGCAAATTCTTTTGAATTTCTTAGTAAATTACAAATTGTTTTCTGGCTTTGAGAAAGCATAGGGGTTTAGAACCCTACTCATAATAATTTATGTTCATTTTTTAGTTTGACCCTGTTATTTATTTGATTTCTGTTTGTTTTGGGTTTCGTTTGTTTATTGATACTGATTTGTGGTAGTTGTAGGATTAGTAGATTATTTGATTCTATTTTTGTTAGTTTTTGCTTTAACGGAGTTCTTTACTTTTTTTGAAAACTTATTTTGTTGGGAATTTTTTTTTTAACTAATCAACAAGAAAAGTAGAATTTGTTCCTTTTTCGACGAAAATATGTAAAAATGGAAAATTCAACGTTTTAAGATGGGTGAATGTGTGCTAGTAGTCAAAAACTTAGAAAATTCTGGGAAATCTTAGAAAATCTTAAGGGAAATCTTAGAAAATCCTGGATATTTACTTTATCGGTGAAACATTCTATACAATCTTGCCTGTAATCTAGGTTTTGTATTCTATTGAAGCAAATTTGACTTTTGAAATAAGGCGGAAACACTCACAAAGGCTGCAAGAGGTCTTGGTAAGAGTTACAGCATCAAATATAGGATATTAGTAAACCTTATTTTTTAGGTTTCACGCCCCTATCCAAAATAAATGTAGAATTTGTTGCTTTTTCAATGAAAATATGTAAAAATGTAATAATGCCACGGTAGTGTGAATTGACATGGTGTATCACGTACGGCTAGGTTGCAAAAACTTTAATCACCGGATTGAGGCATAATTTTTAACAAGAAATTTCTTAAAAAATGTCTTAGGAATGTGGAAGGGGATGTCAGAGGATGTTACAGAGTATTAATAGTGTGGCATTGTTGCGTGATTTGCTTGGAGTATCACACTCTAGTAAAGGAATGCCGAGTTCCGCTGTTCAAATAAAAAAAAAATTAATTTAAATTCACAAGCTTATTTCGGTAGGAAAAGGTTGAAACTATCATAGGGGTGATGAAGGGTTATGCCACGTGGATGACGGAGAGGGCAGGTATTTAATGCCACGGTGGCGTGGAGTGTTTCGGAGGTTATCAAAATAAGCTTGGCTTGCGAAAACTTGAATCAATGGGCTAAAGTATAATTTTTAACAAGAAATGTCTAAAAAAATGTCTTGGGGGTGATGGGGCGATGTCAGAGGGTAACATGGAGCATTAATAGTGTGGCAGTAAGGCCCAAATTGCTTGGAGTATCACACTCTAGCAATAAAATGCCGAGTTCCGCTGTTCAAGTAAAAACAGTGTTTAATTTAGATTCTTGAGCTTATTATCGGTGGGAAAACGTTGAAAATGTCTTGGGGGTGGAGAGGGGTGGTGTCAACGGGATGAAGGAGGGGGAGGGGGTGTATATTGCCACGGTGGTCTGGAGTGTTTTGGAGGTTATTACGATAAGCTTGGTTTGCGAAAACTTGAATCACCGGATTGAAGCATAATTTTTAACAAAAAGTTCTGAAAAATGTCTTGGAGGTGATGATGTGATGTCAGAGGGGCAGTCAAATAATGTCGCTATGATGTGAATTGCCTTGAGTATCATGTTCTACAGCTTAAAATTTAAGGTAGAGGCGTTAAAGAATTTTTAACGCGGAGGGGGGGGGGCTGATAATCTAGCTTACACTCAAAGCAACGCTGTATTTTCTTTAAGGACTCTCGCAAATACCTCAATAATGCCTAAAAATTTGCATCTAATATCATCCCTGCCCTCTGGAAATGATTGCTAGGGAGATGGGGGAAGCAGTATATTGTCACGATGCTGTGAAATATCTATAGTCTTGGCTCAAAGAAACGAGGCATTTTCGTTAATAGCTCTCGGGAACACCTCAATAGTGCATATAATATGAACCTTGCCCTCTGGAAATGATTGCTAAGGGGGGGGGGGGGGGGTTAGTCGTAAGACTCCAACTTCAGAATCCTGTTTTAGAGGGGTTTTTTTTAACTAGATTTGTAATTTATAACTGATTTCAACTCTAATCATTTTCAGTATGCCGAGTCCAACTCCGACTCCATTCAGACGAAAAAGAAATTCTAAACTCTATCTTCGACTAGTTACGGCTAAGTTTTGCAAAGTGATGGTCATTTTTATATGAAAATAGAAAAATATATTAGATGTTCTTTTATTACCTATACGATAGGACTAGACCGCTAAAATATTCGTTTTATCATCACATACATTTTATTTTAAAGAATTCTTATGCAAAATGGGGTTATAAATCCATAATTTTGAGGTCTGGCCATCTCGTAATGGTTAAGGAGTGCTAAAAATCTCAAATTGCACAATTGCCTTGGAAATAATAGTGTCTAGAAATAAAATTTTACCCTCTGTGCATTTTGCGTCATCCATGTTACACATGGAGACTAGAAGACGGCATGAGCTCGGAATCCTGCCAAGTGTGTCATGGAATAGGTAGAGGTGTATCATATGACGTCATGGGAATGTGTTATTTCTAGAATAAATTGACCAGGACAAAATAGTGTGAATAGCTTGTTGGTCAGAGCGCTTAAGGTGATGTTCCATTGGACGGAAATTGACCTTTCGAGTCCTAGCGAGGACAAAGAACTAATGAAAAGAGGAAAAAAGAAGAAAAAAAAGAAAAAACGCTATGAACGTTTCGGCGAAAAAATAAAATGTCAAAAAGTATAATGTGACAGTGATGTGTGCACTGCCATTACGCAAGATGTGCGCTATCATTACGCAGCATGTGTTCCGTCATTGCGTAAGGTATGCGCCGTCATTACGTAAGATATGTGTTGTCATTTCGCAACACCTACGTGTGTGCCGCGTTTAGTTACAAGCGGGAATTCCCCATGGGTTCCCGAAGTCAAGCTTGTCACATACGATGGCATCATCAATATTACACCTGGTCACGAGAATCATGGGTGTCTTGCAGAAAACGCTAGATGTCTAGACTCGTATATGGGACTTCTATTTATACAGGGACAAGGGAAGGAATTGGGCATATTCCTGAAAAAAATAGATTCGTATATAGGGCTTCTAGTTATAGAGGGAGGGTATTACAAGAAAACAATAGACGTGCCAAAATGGCTACAAATCGTGACAAAATGGCGGTTGCTAGAGGGAGATGTTGGAACACTTGGAAAACAAGGCATGTCATGTTAATCTTGCCAGCCGACCGGTAGAAGCAGGTGACCCCATTGCCCAGGTGCGAAGGACTAGGAGCTTCACTTGTACACCCCTAATGGGCCAGTAGAAATCCCATGTTAATCTGCTATTATGCCCGCTTAAAGTCCTATGCTATTTCCCTATCTGTGAGTTTAAAAGCAGTGAAGGGTGTGTCATGGGAATCTTGGGAGCTGGCCGGTAGAAACAGGAACTGCATTGCACAGGTGCGATGTCTTGAGGGACTAGTAGCTCCACTTATACGTCCCCTATCTGTGCATTTAAAACTGGAGCCCACTACTGCAAATAAAGAGCAAATCGACCCAATAGTAATCGAAACTCTAAAAAACGGCCAAAAATTTATGAAATTAAAATTCATTTAAGTTTAATGTTTTGAATAAAAAGCTAGGGGCCTGAGAAACTTTGCCTAAACTTCAAAAAAGAGGCAAATCTCCTCCAAAATTCAAGTTATCTTAATGAAAATTACATCATCAGAGTCAGCATACTTTAGAGGTGCCAAGCTCCTATATATAAAGATGAGTAATTTTGTTTTTGTTTTTTCCAACGGTTGCGTGTTTATTTGTAGTTTTTTTTTTTCCATGGGGTGACCGTATTTGTTTATTTTATTTAGGGAAGGGGGAGGTATTTTTGCTGGGGTATTTTGCACATAAAGAATTTTTCGGGATTATGAGAGTTCCAGGGGAATTTTGCACAAGAAATTTACACGGGGGGGGGATATGGAATGATTTGAAAAAGGTCATAAATAAAATAAAAACAAAAAGTTTTCAACGGAAAGTAAGGAGCAAAATTAAAACTAAAAATGGACATAAATTATTCTGTGCATGAGGGGGCCGCCACTTCCTCAACCCTCGCTATTTACAATAAACTTTGAATTTTTATTACAATTCTTTAAGAGAGACAGCTCAAACATAAGGGCCGATAAATGAGAAGTATTTTGAAACAATTTTAAGACTTTAGTGTAAAGAGCAAGGGCTGAGGATGGGGCAGATTCCTTCATATTCGCAATACTTTTAGTTTGTTCTAAATTTTAACGTTGTTCTATAATTTTAGCTGAAAAAACTTTTTTTTTTTATTCGGTTCAAGAAAAGAATCAGAAAATTTGGAAGATGCTTTTGAAACTTCTACTTTCAAGCTCAAGAACTCAACAAGGAACTAAGAATAAATTTTGGCCACCAAACGCAGGTCTCTTGTTCTTATCCAAAAAGTATCAAATCCTTGGGATTATTGTATAGCGTTGCCATATTTTCTGTATGAACACTTAGTGTTTTAGCTATAAAAGGATGCGATTTAACTTTAAAGCAGAGTTTTTAGGTTTGGAGTGTTGTGTAACCATCCATTGTAAGGCCAGCAACACCAGTGCAACAATTTAAAGTATAACTTTAACATCAATACTCTATTAATATTGGTTAGTCAGTGAGATACGTGGATACTTGCTTTATCTATAGCTTTATAACCTAAATATATTGAAGATAGTATATTAGCTACTGAATATGTGGAAAATAATTTCAATACGGGAGCGACAAAATCTGTTTTACCAGAGACTATCTATTACCTGGAAAGAAACCGTAGGACATATTGTTAATTGTTAAGAAACCTTAGGAAATCATAGAGGAAAAATGCAAAAATCCATGTAAACAAAAAAAAAATCTGTTTACATAGATTTTTTTACGATTTTATGAGTCTCACAAAAATTTAGTGTGGGTGGGTGGGGGGGGGGTTCAAAACCCCTGTAGAAAGCGTTGAATCCAATCTGTTTTTTTTTCAAATTTACCGGAATCTTATTACTATGTCTTCTCTTTTATTGACCAACGATTTATCCAATTGAACACAATTTCTTGTTTTGTTCCTATTTTAAGACCATTTCACTTTTGATTTTTTTTTTTTTTTTTTTTTTACGCTACGTTACATTTATCTGCTTCGTGTTTCTTTCTCTTCGTGACTGATTATAAAATATTCCTGTTTCGTTTCATAAAATGAACATTTTATTAAATACACAATTTTATTTAATGACGTTTTTTAGCCTGAATTTTAATCATCAGAACTGTATTTGGATTTTAACTCTAATTGAATCAATTAAAGTTTTAGTAGATTGCATCAAATAATTATCAATACTCCGTGAAACCAAAGCCGATTTCATCAATTTTGTCGATCAAAGTCGACCAAAATCCTATTCGCTTCAACTTTTTGTTTTCCGAAGGATAGGCTCTAAAATTGTTTTTGCTGTTACAAATTTCTTTAACAGTGAGAATCAAGTATTGAAATTGGCCTGTACTTCAGTTTCCACACGAAAAAAAAATGGAACAAGATTAACTGAAAATATTTTTAAACGTTTCCAAAACTTGTGAGCAAAGACCATGCTCAATATTTAATTAAATATGTAGCAATGCTAATATTGCTAGATATTTTATCTATCAATATTGCAACACTGTATTCCCGAGTTTTGACTTTTACACAGTCAATGACAAATTTATTCCTGGTTTTTTTAGCCATTTCCTTGAAATGATCATTCATGTCTTTGCAGGTCACAGATTGGACGTTCAACAAGTACAGACTCATTTAAAAGCTGCCAAAACTTGAAAAAAGCAATGGCTGAAGCTAAAAAGCTAGCTGTCTTGCAGCCAACTCCCGAGGCTTCCCCAAGGCTGAGTCCCCTTCCAACAGCAGGTTTGTTTTCAGTCTAGTGTTCACCATTTATCAGTTTTATTACCTCTGTCAGTAATATTCAAAGCAATACAAGATAAAAAAATAAAAAAAAAAAATAAAAAAAAACAAAAAAAAAAAAAACCTGTAAATATGTACAGACTAGTACAGACTCATTAGCTTGATTTTTTTTTTCCTTAACTGGTGAGCCTAGGCTAAAAAAGAATATATGTGAAGTTGTTTATTATTTTATTTTTCCATATCAGAAATTTCAAACCTATGTTATTCGTGAATAAAAACCCTTGTATTTCGCTTGGCAATAATTTAAAATTTACCAACTGACAGCACGCACCTTAAGCGGCAAAAAAAAAAGAATGGTAGAAACTATGTTTGGAAAGTAAATGGAATGTCAGGATATTGCAAAAAACAATTTCCTTGAAAAATACTCATTATCAAAACCACGGTTCTCTAAAAAATTGATTTTGATGCTTAGGATGTTCTGTATAGCCTCTGAGACGAATAGGCTATGCATATAGACCTATTCCTTCAATGGTTCTCAGAAATTTGCTGAATAGAATTTTAGTCCTAAAAGCCCCAAAATCTAAAAAGTGTGGTACTTCCTTGTCGAGTCATCTGTTATATTACTTAAAAAGGGCACTAGATTTTTGATTTTTTAATTGAATGAACCTTCTTTTAATAATTTATTACAACGGACTATGGAAGATCACAAGCGTCATCATCCTTCTCTAAAAAAGTAATAATGTTCATATTTTGTTGATAGTGGTTTTTGAATTGTTACATATATATATATATATATATATATATATATATATATATATATATATATATATATATATATATATATATATATATATATATATATATATATATATATATATATATATATATATATATATATATATATATATATATATATATATATATATATATATATATATATATATATATATATATATATATATATATATATATATATATATATATATATATATATATATATATATATATATATATATATAGATTAATGAATTTTATTTCCCACTAAATACAGACAAAACGTCACTAGTGAAGTAAAAAATGGAAAGAAAAAAAATAGACCAATAACAAGTAAGAAACGCACTGGTCTATATATACAAGACAACAAATAAACACTAATATCGCAGAGCATCATAAAGTTCATTTCCCGTTAAGCTCGTATATAACCTCTCTACTTTTTTTCTGAACAACTGAGTACGGGTCGGGTATATTGTAACGGTTACTAGTTGCTGTGTTACACTTCCAAGGAGGCACTCGCAAGAAAAATTTAAAAAATCGGAAGAAGCAAGAACGCACCGTATGTTTATCAGAGGCAACACTATAGCGTTGCCTATAGTAAAGGCCATACGGCTCCAATGTTTTATTATTTATTTAATTTTTTTCCAAGAGGCACTTCATATGGAAAGGGTCGTCGTAGAAACTTCAAAGGGGGCTCATGCGATTGTAAATCAAGAGTTCTAGCGCCGTTTTTAAGGATCAAAAGTTATTGGAAGGCAACTAACACCCCTTCCACGCCCATAAGTTCCCCAAACACATCCAATCAATATTTAGAGATAGCCATTTTGTTCAGCGTAGTTGGTTTCCAAGTATAAATTATGTTTTTGAGGAGGACAATCCACCACAGTGCTCAGGGCAAGGGTTGTAAGTTATGCCCTGGGGTCATATAAAGTTTTTATAGAAAGCTTTATCGTAGAAACTTCAAAAAAGAAACATTCGATTGTAAATTTAAATGTCTAGTGCCCTTTTTAATAGTCGAAAGTAATTGGAGGGCAACTAACCCCCCTCTCACACCCACCTTTCCCCCAAACACATCCAATCAAAATTTTGAGATAGCGATTTCTTTCAACGTGGTTGAAAATTCCGGGAATTAGGTCTTTTAGGATGACAACCCCCCCCCCCCCACACACACACACAACCCTCAGGGCAAGGGTTGCAAGTTATGCCCTAGGGGCATATAAGTTTTTTCATAGAAAGCTCAAAAGTAGAAACTTCAAAAGGGGCTCATTCGATTGAAAATCTAAATGGCTAGTACCTTTTTTAATAGTCAAAAGTGATTGGAAGGCAACTAAAACCCCTTCCACGCCCACCACTCCCCCAAACACATCCAATCAAAACTTTTAGATAGCCATTTTGTTCAACGTAGTTGAAAGTTCTGGAAATTATGTCTTTGAGCTGGACACTTCCGCCAAAATCTTCAGGGCAAGGGTTATAAGTTATATCCTGAGGGAATATGTGGTTCTTCAGGAGGGAATACTCTTATAAAGCTCATGGAGGGCTCGTTTGATTAGAAATTGGTAGTTCTAGTTCGATTTTTAACATAAAAAGATATCGGAAGGCAACTACCACCACCCTACGCTCTTTTTCCCAAATGCATCCGAAAAAAATTTTGAGATGGCTATTTTGCCAAAAATAGTTAAAAGATCATAAAACAAAAACTCCGGTGTCGACCAAACCCCCAGCATCCGAGGCAGGCGTTGTAAGTTGTGCCCTAGGGGCATATAGGTTTTTTTCATAGAAAGCGTTGTCGTAGAAACTTCAAAAAGGGCTCATTCGATTGAAAATCTAAATGGCTAGTACCTTTTTTAATAGTCAAAAGTGATTGGAAGGCAACGAACACCCCTTCCACGCCCACCATTCCCCCAAACACATCCAATCAAAACTTTGAGATAGCCATTTTGTTCAACGAAGTTCAAAGTTTTGGAAATTATATCATTGAGCAGGCCACTTCCCCCAAAGTCTTCAGGGCAAGGGTTATAAGTTATACCCTGGGGGCATATATTGTTTTTAAGGAGGGAATACTCTTATAAACTTCAGAGGGCTCATTTGATTGGAAATTGAAAGTTCTAGTTCACTTTTTAACGTCAAAAGATATCGGATGGCAACCACCACAACCCTACGCTCTTTTTCCCAAATGCATCCGATAAAAATTTTGAGATGGTTATTTTGTTAAAAATAGTTCCAAGATCATATAACAAAAACTCCTGGGTCGACACATCCCCCAGCGCCCGGGGTCAGGCGTTGTAAGTTATGCCCTGGGGGTATATAGGGTTCTTATAGAAGGGATGCTCGTATAAACTGCAACAAGCCTTATTATGCGATATTATGCAACAAGCCTATGGCTTCCTCCTTTATTGAATAAAATAAATAAATAAACTTCAAAGAGGGCTCATTTGATTGGAAATTGAAAGTTCTAGTTCGCTTTTTAAGAGTCAAAAGGAATTGGAGGGCATCTAGCCCCCCCTCCATGCCCTTCACATCTCAAACCCATCTGATAAGAACTTTGAGATGGCCATTTGTTTAAAAATAGTTCAAAGACCATATAACGAAAACTCTGGCGTCAGCACAACCCCCCAGGGCCCGTGGGGTAGGCGTTGTAAGTGTTGTCCTTGGGGCGTCAGTAGTTTTTATGGAAAGGTTGCCCGGATAAGCTCCATAGCGGGGTCGTTCGATTCGAAATTGAAAGTTCTAGTTCACTTTTTAAGAGTCAAAAGATATCCGAGGCCATCTAGCCCCCTCCCTCCACAGACCCTTTTTTCCCCGAGCCAATCCGATAAAATTTTCAAAATAGCCATTTCATTATAAATTGTTCAATGGTCAGATAAGAAAGACTCCTGTGTCGACGTAACCCCCCCCCGGGGCCCAGTGGCAAGCGTTGTAAGTAATACTCTGGGGGCACGTATGGTTTTAATGGAAGGGATGCTCTTATTAACTTTAGAGAGGGTTCATTTGAATGGAAATTGAAATTTATCGTTCATTTTTTAAGAGTCAAAAGAGACTGGAGGGCAACTAAGTCCCCCCCCCCCCGCCACGCCCTAAATGCATCAGATAAAAATTTTGTGATAGATATTTGTTAAAAATAGTTCTAAGTTCAGAAATAAAATAAGTCTTGTGTTGACACAGCCCTCCAGGTTCCGGTGGTAGGCGTTGTAAGTTATGCCCTCGGGGCTTATATGGCTGTTATGGAAGGGATGCTCGTATAAACTTGATAGAGGGCTCATTTGATTGGAAACTGAAAGTTCTAATTCACTTTTTTATGAGTAAAAAAGGATCAGAGGGCAGCTATCCTCCCCCCACACTCTATTTATTTTTTCCCAGAGGCACTTCATACAGAAGGGGTCGTCGTATAAACTTCAAAGAGGGCTCATTCGATTGGAAATCAAGAGTTATGCGGCCCTTTTTAAGAGTCATAGGCGATCGGAGGGCACCTAGCCCCCCCCCCTCCCAGCCCCTTTTCCAAAAATATATCTGATAAAAAATTCGATGTTGTCATTTCATCACATAAAATTTTTGAGATAGCCATTTTGTTGAAAACAGTTCAAAGATCAGATAACAAAACTTTGATGTTGACACAACCCCCCAGGGCCCAGGGGCAGGTGTTGTAAGTTATACCCCGGGGGCATTAAAGGTTCTAATGGAAGGGATACTCGTATAGACTTCAACGAGGGCTCATTTGATTGGAAACTGAAAGTTCTAGTTCACTTCTATGGGCACGTAGTCCCCCCGTCTCTGCGCCCTGCTTTTCTCAAACCCATCTGATAAGAACTTTGAGATAGCTTTTTTTTTAAATAGTTCAAAGAGGATATAACGAAAACTCCAGGGTTAACCCAGCCCCCCTCCCCAGGGCCCAAGGGCAGGCGTTGTAAGTTATACCTGGGGGAATATTTGGCTCTTATAAAACTTCAGAGGGCTCATTTGATTGGAAATTGATGGTTCGTGTTCAGTTTTTGAGATTCAAAAGAGATTGGAGAGTAACTAGCAACCCCCCTTACGCCCCCTTTTTCCCGAATGCATCCGATAAAAATTTTTAGATAGCCATTAAGTTAAAAATTGTTCAAAAGTCAGATAACAAAATCTCAGGTGTCAACACAACCCCCCAGGGCCCGGGGGCGGGCGTTGTCAGTTATGCCCTGGGAGCATATATGGCTGTTATGCAAAGGATGCTCGTACAAATTTCATAGACGGCTCATTTGATTGGAAATTGAAAGTTGTAATTCATTTTTTATGAGTAAAAAGGGATCGGAGGGTAGCTAGCCTCCTCCCAACACTCCATTTATTTTTCCCAGAGGCACTTTATATAGAAGGGGTCGTCGTATAAACTTCAAAGGGGGCTCATTCGATTGGTAATCAGAGATTTCTAAGGCCCTTTTTAAGATTCAAAGGTTATCGGACGGCAACCCCCCAAGCTCTTTTTCCGCAAATATATCTAATAGAAAATTTGAGGTAGCCAATGCATCAGATAAAATTTTTGAGGTAGCCATTTTGTTAAAAATAGTTAAAAAAAAAATAACAAAGGTCAGATAATAAAACTCTGATTTTGACACAACTCCTCAGGGCCCGGTGACAGGCGTGTAAGTTATGCTCTGGGGGCATATAAGGTTCTTATGAAAGGGATACTCGCATAAATTTCAGAGAGGGCTCATTTGATTTGAAATTGAAAGTTCGAGTTTATTTTTAATAGTCAAAAGAGATCCAGGGGCAACTAGCCTCCCCCCCCCCACGTCTTCTTTTTCCAAAGAGAGGATACTCGTTTGTTTGGAAAGTGAAAGTTCTAGTTGACCTTTTAAGAGTCAAAAGAGATCAGAAGGCAACTAACTACCCCCCCCCCACCACGCCCTTTTTTCTCCAAATGCATCAAAAAAAAATTAATGCATAAATAAAATTAAATCAAATAAAAGATAGTTCAAACATCAGATATTAAACCTTCTGGGTTGACATAACTCACCAGGGTGCGGGGACAGACATTTTAAGTTATGCCCTTGGGGTATATATGGTTCTTCTAGAAGAGATACTCGTATAAACTTCAGAGAGGGCTCATTTGACTTAAAATTAAAAGTTCTAGTTCTCTGTTATAGAGTCAAAAGAGATCGAAGGGCAATTAGCCTTCAAAAGAAATAAAAGCCTACTGCGTCATTAGCGCTTAACTGAAAACAAATTATATTACAAATATTTTCTTTTCCAGTCACATACAGTCTTACAGCATTGAAAATGAAAATAAAATTACAGTGAAATAAATTCTTGAACTGATCGATCTTTCAACAATTAATATAATTATCCATCAAATATTCAATTTGATGTTGTTTATACTTTCCAAGACTGTTCAAGACGCAAATAGTTTTTAGTAAAGCGCCAATGACGCAGCCGGTTTTAGACTTTAAAGTGAGAGAAGGAGGCGATACCTAAACTCTTGTTTGTAGTGATTTTTGTTCGTTTCAAGCTTGATTTGCATATTCAATTTAAGTTTCACTCATTTTAAGATTTATTTATATTAAGATCTATTGTATGTTCGTTTGCATTGATGGTTTATTCAATTTCCGTTCGTTTTAAGTTTTATTTATACTTCAATAGCAAAATATTTCTTTTCATTTTAAGCTTAATTTTCATATTCAATCCAAGCACGACTCGCTTTAAGATCTATTTATTCATTTATATTATTACTTGTTGTATGTTTTTTGCTATGATTGTTTATTTAATTTCTGTTCGTTTTGGGTTTCATTTATATTTGAATAGTAATTTCTGGTCGTTTTGAGTTTGAATTTTAACAGGTATTTGTATCTGCTGAGCTTAAGTTTAAAATGGCCTTTACTTTTCTTTGAAAAAAATTTTTTTCGGAAAGTTTGTTTTAATTAATTCTGTAAAGAACGATGTTGGCACAATGTATTATTTTAATTTGTTTTTTTTTTCTTTTGACCAGGGCACTTCGTATGGAAGTAGTTGTCGTAAAAACTGCGAAAAGGGCTCATTCGATAGTAAATTAGAATGGCTAGTATCCTTTTTAATAGTCGAAATTGATTGGAAGGCAACTAACGCCCCTTCCACGCCCACTATTTCCGCAAACATATCCAATCCAAATTTTCAGATAGCCATTTTGTTCAACGTAGTTGATTTTCAGATAGATATTGTGTTTTTGAGGAGGAAACTCCCTCCACAGCCTTCAGGGCAAGGGTTGTAAGTAATGCCCTGGGGGCATATAAGGTTTTTTTTTATAGAAAGCTTTGTCGTAGAAAATTCAAAAAGGGCTCATTCGATTGGAAATTTAAAGGGCTAGGGCCCTTTTTAATTGTCGAAACCGGTTGGAGGGCAACTAGCCCCCCTCTCACGCCCACCTTTTCACCAAACCTATCCAATCAAAATTTGAGATAGTCGTGTTGTTCAACGTAGTTGAAAATTCTGGAAATTAGGTCTTTGAGGATGAAAACCACCCCACAGCCCTCAGGGCAAGGTTTGTAAGTTATGCCCTGGGGGCACATAAGGTTTTTATTAAAAGCTTTGTCGTAAAAACTTGAAAAAAGGCTCATCGGATTGGAAATTTAAAGGGCTAGTGCCCTTTTCAATGGTTGAAAGTGATTGGAAGGCAACTAACACCAGTTCCATGCCCACCGTTCATCCAAACACATCCAATCCAAATTTTGAGATAGCCATTAAGTTCAACGTAGCTGATTTCTAGACAGAAATTGTGTTTTTGAGGAGGGCACTCCCCTCACAGCCCTCAGGGCAAGGTTTGTAAGTAATGTCCTGGGGGCATAGAAGGTTTTTATAGAAAGCGTGGTCATAGAAACTTCAAAAAAGACTAGTTCGATAAGAAATTCAAAAGGCTGGTGCCCTTTTTAGTAGTCGAAAGTGGTTGGAGGGCAACTAACCCCCCTCTCACCCCCACCTTTTCCCCAAAACCATCCATTCAAAATTTGAGATAGCCATTTTGTTCAAATTAGTTGAAAGTTCTGGAAATTAGGTCTTTGAGGATGACAACCACGCCACAGCCCTCAGGGAAAGGGCTGAAAGTTATGCCCTAGGACCACAAAAGGTTTTTGTTGACAGCTTTGAAGTAAAAACTTGAAAAAGGGCGTATTCGATTGGAAATTCAAAGGGCTAGTGCCCTTTTTAATAGTGGAAAGTGATAGGAGGGCAACTAACACCCCTCTTACGCCCACCTTTTCTCCAAGCACATCCATTCAAAATTTTTAGATAGCCATTTTTTTAAACATAGTATAAAGTTTTGGAAATTAACTTGTTGTCGTAGGAACTTCAAAAAGGGCTCATTCGATTAGAAATTGAAGTGGCTAGTGCCCTCTTTAATAGTTGAAAATGATTGGAGGGCAACTATTCCCCTCTCACACCCACCATTTCCTCAAACACATACAATCAAAATTATTAGATAGCCATTTTTTCAACGTAGTTGAAAGTTTTGAGAATTATATCTTTGAGGGTGACAACCCCCCCCCCCCTGAGCTCTCAGGGCAAGGGTTGTCAGTTATTGCCTGGGGACATATAATGTTCTTACAGAAAGCGATGTTGCAGAAACTTCAAAAAGGACTCATTGGATTGGAAATTGAAAGGGCTATTGCTTTTTTTATTGCTCGAAAGTGAATGGAGAGCAACTAACCCCCCTCTCACGTCCACCATTTCCCCAAACATATTCAATCAAAGTTTAGAGATAGCCATTTTGTTCAACGTAGTTGAAAGTTCTGGAAATTATGTATTTGAGGATGACAAACCCCCCAGAGCCCCCAGTGCAAAGGTGGTAAGTTATGCCCGGGGGCATGAATCAAAAATCAATTAAGACTTTAAGGAATAAATATCAGCATATGTATATTAAACTGACAATGCAGATTTTCTTCAGTAAATTCATTTGAATTTTTTTTAAATAAAGCACGAATTATATTCTGGCTTTTAGAAATATTTGGGGACTAGAACCCTACTCATATTAATTTCTGCTTGTTTTTAGATTGACTCTTATTTATTTTAATTTCTGTTTGTTTCGGGTTTCATTTATTTATTGATACTGATTTGTGGTAGTTGTATTCTTGGTAGATTATTTGTTTCTATTTTTGGTCATTTTAGTTTAATGGAGTTTTTTACTTTTTTGTAAACTTATTTTGTTAAAAAGTTATTTTTAACTAATCAGATAAAAGAGAACAAAATGGAGAGAGTGCTAGCACATGTCGTATAACCATTGCAGAAAACAGCTGGGCCAGAATCTGTCAATTACATGAAGCTTTCGAAAAGACAAGCATACCGCAAGCTTTTCGGACTTTGCTAGCAAAATCATCTGTTAACAAAGAACGTGTCGACTTAACATCCCAATCAATAGGGAGACCAAGGTGCACTGTGCTTGATGACGGTTTTACTATTTTGTTACCGAGTTTTACTTCGGGGGCCGGATCACTTCCTTTACGATTAAACAAAATAAACTCAGTTTTAGTCTCATTGAAAGACAGACCAATTTTCCCATATGAACTTTTCAGCACCGTCAAGTTTTCTTCAAAACGAGAAAAAGAACGACTTAAATTCAGAATATCATCAGCATAATTCAATAATGACAGTTCTGGACCAAGATACAGAAAACTAGGCTTAACCACTTGCTGAGCTTCAACTATACTGTTAATGTAACATTTTGCGAAGAAATAGCTCCTTGACGGATCTTTTTTTGGACTGGGATAATATTAGAGGAAATTTTCATCCCACCCGGTAGACTAATCCTAACCTTCACTTTAAGTTTCCGATACAAATTAGGGAAAGTGAGGACTACCGACTTGTCAAGACCACGGTTATTTGCAGTCAACAACAGCTGGCTATGAAGACCGGAGTCGAACGCTCGACTTACATCTAAACCCGCAATAATGATAGATTCACCCGTCTGATCACACTCGAGGAGAATATTACAGATGAGGTGATGCACATGTTCTTTACTGCTACCCTTTTTGAACCCAAACTGGTTGCTAGATGTATAAAACACTCGGTTTATTTCATTAATAATAAGAATTTCTAAAATTTTACACAAAATCGGGGCAACAGTAATTGGTCTATGCAAGCTGCACTGAGATTGATTCTTTCACTTTCTTATAACTGGAATGATGATACCGACACAAAACGAATCGGGCACTAAACCACAAGAAAAAATCATTTGGTATAGTAGAGTTAAGTACTCAAATAGCAAGAGACTGCCATTCACTAGATGTAAGCCACAGATATTATCATCTCCCTTTGAATATTTCTTTTTTACTTTATTAAAGGTTTCACAAACACTGGAGACGGATACTACAAAACCTCTACTTACGGTAGGCTCAGAGAGCCTATTGTTGATTTCCTTTTTGAAAGCCTGTTCAAGCTGAGGATCAGGTGCAGAGAACTCGGAAGTAAAGTAGTCAGTCCATTCTTCCTCCGAAGGGCTTGTATGGGGAAGTTTGGAACGCTTATCACTTCTGTTATTTTTCGCAAATTTCCAAATCAGGGAGGGGTTGATTTCGATACGAGCACTGTTTTCTTTTATAATACGAGCACGATGCTGAGCTAAACATTTAGCGAATTTGCGTTTCGTATACAATTTAATTTCATTAACTGTGCCAACTTTAGGCCTAGCGTTGTCACACCACAGCTGAAACCAAAACCGTGACCAACGACAGGCTTCACGGAGCTCGGGGTTTTCATTTCACTTTGGTATTTCGGATCTGATCCACACTTTTCTCGTAAATACAGTTGTCGTTTCTACCACCCTCAACATGTGCACGATTTTAGAGCAATAGGTACTCAGTGAAAACTGCTTGACACCCTGACTTAAGCCTGATCTAGGCTGCAATAGGGGGTAAGACACTTTGACTTTCGAAAATATGTTGTCACACACTGAATGGCAGGTAGGAACATCAATTTTTTCTCACTCTCGTTTCATGACCCAGCGGTTATTATTCTTGAGCGGAATTTGACACATTCCAATTTGAACGTATTTGACACAGGAAAGTGGTCAGAAACACTGATTGCATTGTTAGCACGGAAAGAGGTGTAAATTGCAATCAATTTTGTCGAGAGGAAAAAGTCAAGGTTTGATGTAGACCCACTATTATGTACATATGTAAATGTCAGATCGTTGTTCATGACACTGAGTTGAGGACAAGAACTAAGAAGGATTTCTGTCCTAGATCTCTTAGTATTACTAAGGCTACAATTCATATCCCCTGCAACAATAGCAGTAAGGCCTTGTTTCTGTGACTCTGCCACAGCATTTGCAAGCTTTTTGCACGCTTTGTTGAACTTTCGCTCTAAATTTGAGTCACGGTAATCAGTCGGCATGTATGTAGAAAAAATAGCAACGTCTAGAAGCTGAACTAACACAAAGAAATCAGAAGACGAAATTGGTATGGGTAAAATTTCGGCATGAACAAGCAGAGTAGCACCACCGGACGGCCTTCCTCTCCCACTAAATACTACAGGAACCCTGACAACCTTAATCAAATCGTCGAGTTGCAGCAGGTCTAGTCCTTTTTTCGATAGGAAATGTTCCTGTAGACATAGTACATCACAATCAGCCATGAGCTGACACAGAAGAAGTCTTTTAATAATCAATGAACCATTCGTGTTCCAGGTAGTGATTTTTAGAGAGCGACTCATTTTAATAGTTTCTGCGCTACAGGGCACTTATACGTGTAGCACGGGTGGTCAGTCTTGCCACAGAGTGCACACTTCTTGGGCAGCTGGCAGGGGGTGTCTTTAAAGTGTTTATGTGGACCAGCACACTGCGAGCATTTCTCTGAATTCACACAGTTAGCAGCAGTGTGGCCAAATGTCTGGCATTTGTAACAGTGAGGGGGCAGTAGCTTATTTTCTGACACAGGTAGCCACTCGTAGCCAATCTAAGAAAAGCTCTAATTCAAGTTTGGATAACAGCAAAGCTCCTAGTGTTGCCCACTCCCCTCAAAAATTTTCTGCTGGCCCTTTTGACATTTTAATCCTCTGTCCATGTTCTGTGTCGGTAAGATATTGCATAGAAATATATTAAATAGAAGCTCCCGAAAGAGAGGATATATGATTTCACAAAATCAATATTAAAGTCCTTGTCTAAAAATATGGAATGAGGGGACATTAGAGATTAATCTTTCCCTTCTATGTTTATCTAAAGGCTCAAGGGGAGTTAGAGATTTTGCACAAAAAATGCACTTTTCAAAGTACACTCCCCCAGCCATCTACACAAAAATTCACCGACCCTCCTCCATAAAACTATTGCCCACAATTTTATCAAGCTTCAAATTAATCAACTTACTGAAGTAGAGCTTTGAAATAAATATCTATAGTAACCATTTATTTTGCATGGAGTACGGGCATCATTAAAATCAAATGTTTCAGCACGCAGTATTACTGCCTTTGGAGTTAGGAAGCTCAATTTATACATTTGGATAATTTAAGATCTATTTGCTATATCCGAATTTCCACTCGATAACTTTTTCGCCCTCTTTGGGCCGCAATCGCTTTTTAATACTACAAAATGGCATAAAATTTTATTTTACTACGAGACCATCTTTTTTGCTACTTAAAAGGTCACTAGAAGTTCCAACTTCTGTTTGAATAAGCTTTACTCTGATATGTTCAACCCTGGGAAGATCTAAAATTTTGTATTTTACATATAGGAGCCTGATATCTCTTTCTTTGGGGTTCTTTGATATGCAGAATTTGAAGGTGTAATTTTCATCAAGATCATTTGCCATAGCTTGAATGTTTTCCTCCTTTTGAAAATGCAGCAACTTTCTTCAGACTTTTAACTTTTGGCACTTTGCTGTGAAATTAATGAGTTTTAAAAAATTAAATTGATCATAAAAAGATCAAAGCTTTATATGTGTATATTGGTACCAAACTCATTTTCTTAGTATTTTGGTTAAAATTGGTATGGTTAAACCTTTATTTACAGTTTTTTACCAAATAGTTTATGATTTGGCCGTATATTTTTTTTCAAGAACCGTTTTTCTTAGAAAACATTTTTAAAACTTAATTTCAGGAAAAGCTGAATATGGAGGATGTTTTGTTCTGATTGGCTTGAACCAGTAACATAACTTGTCTTTACTTGAGGTGAAGGGTCAATTCTACTTCTTACTCAATTCCTGATTAATAACTGATATACACAATTTTCAGGTGCTAGTGTTCTGGAGCTAATAAGGTCTTTAGAAGATGAAAAGAGTGATTCAGAATCTATTGAGGAGTCGGAGGCTCAAATTCCATTTCCCTCTAAAATACAAGGTAAAAATTCAGGCATTATTATTGGATAGTTTCTATATTTAAGCATATACAAAAAAAACTGGAGGTTCAAAGCTTTAGGTCAATATATACCAAATAATATGTTTTTTTTAGTTAAAAATGGAATGACCAATTTGATGCCTTTTTTTTATGCTTATAACGAATAATAAACGATTATATATCAGACAAGAACTTCAGCCCCCCCCCCCCTCTATAGGGTCATTCAGGGGTAGTGGAGGTTGGGTTATGGATAGCCTATATCGGGGGGATGGGGCGTAAATAAAATTCTAATATGCAAGCTTATAATAGTCACATTCAGCATAAAAAAAGGCATTAAATGTTTTATTAACTTTAGTCCTAACTCAATAATATGATTTGGTATATATTGACCAAGCTTTATTGAAATCCAAGTTTGACCTGTTAAGAGGCTATTACCCTAGGGATATTGATTTTCCATTAACAGATTTAACGGATTACGCAATTCTAACCATTTAGAAGGAAACAGATTTATAAAATAAGCATATGAAAACATGAAAGCAGAGCAAAGAGTTGTCTGTTTCCAAGGCATATCATGAACTTGTCGCAAGAATAACTTAAATTAAACCTTCAAAGCATATTTGGCTAAGCCAGGTGTGATAAAAAAAAAAGTAGTGTTAACCTAATACTGATACAAATATAAACAATAATCAAATAAATCAAATTACGAGCTCCGATGGACTGAATTTGCGCTTTTGAGCATAAAACAAATTAAAGTACACAAAAAACAGGCCACAAAGTTAAAAAAGAACAAGATTTAATTGTACCAAATTAGGTATGATAAAACGGTATGAAGTAAAAATGGTTTAATTGAAACTGAATCCTCGTGTAACTGAACCACATGTAAATGAACCCAACTAACTGAACCCTCGTGTATCCTACCCGAAGTGGAACCGAACCACCATTTAAACGGATTCTCCATGTAAATCAGTCCCATTTAACTGAATCCTCGGGCAACTGGAATCTCACCATTTAACTGGATCCCCATGTAACTCAACACATGTGCAACTTAATTGAATTTGACTGAACCCTCGTGCAACTCTACCATTGTGTGGCTGAACCCTCTTGTAACTGACTCTCGTTCAACTGAACGCCCGTGCAACCCTGCCCCATTTAACTGAACCCTCATATAACTCAATCCCCCTGCAACTGAAACAACGTTTAAATGAACCACGTGCCATTGAAACTTCTTGCACCTAAGCCCGCGTTTAACGGAACCACCTTGCAACTCAACCCCTGTTTAACTACCCCAAGAGAAGCTGAACCCTTGTACAACTCACCCTATTCAACTGTGCCCTCATGCAACGCAACCTTCATGCAACTCAACCCCCGTTTAACTATCAAATAAATATAAACAAGAACAAAGGAAATGATAGATCTACCGTGGATACTTACGGTCCCACCCTCTTCTCCTTATAGCAGTATAAAATAGACCCTATTAGACAAACTGATCTAAAAACAACAATATTTTAACTATATGTTTAGAATGAAATAGAAATTTTTGTAAGAAATGTACATGTATTAATAAACACAGTTATTTTTGTATTTTAGAAGCCCCTAGAGATTCATACTATTTTTTTCATTCTTCATTTAAGTGTTTAAAACAACAAAACTTTCATTTAAATTAATTTGTAATTATGAAAGCAAACATTATTTTCAAAAGAGAAACAATTTTAGTATTTGTTTTTCTTTATGCAAAGATTCCCAAAATCGTCAAAATTATGAATGGTCGTAAAGATAAAAACAGAAAGTGAGCAAAAAATGTTCATTGATCGTTCAATCTAAAACAGAAAAAGGTTACCAATTTTTTCAGAATCTGTAAGGGTTGTCATTTCCTGGTTGATCTTACGTGGAATTACCCAAAATAAATGCTTTTGCATAATTTCAAAAGTCAAACTGAAAGAGTTTAGGGAACCGGGTATAATATCAGAGTGTTCACTTGCCCCTTGGAAAATCTTTACTCGAACACTAATTGACAAATTCATTGTTTGCAATAAAACCAAAAAGCGTTTCGTCGGGCCATGATTTTGGCAATATAAAAAATTTCTGAAAGTTTCTTTCAATTTTGAAAAGTTCTAATGTTACCAAAATGGATAATATAGGTTAGAAACTACGAATGAAGCGAGAAGCAAATTATGAGCCTCTTATCAGCACTAGTTCAAACTTATTCTTAGACTTTGGGTGAGTTGAGTAAAACAGGGCTAGATTTAAACGGGGGTTGGGTTACAGAAAGGTTGACTTCGGGGGTTTATTTAACGAGGATTCAGTAGAATGATAATTTGATTAAATGGAGCGAACGAGGGTTTAGTTAAATGAGGTTGAGTTGCACTTGGATTGAGTTGCACGGACGTCCAGTTAAACGGGGGGTCAGTTGCCCATGGGTTTAGTTACATGAGGGTTCAGTTAAAAGGGGCTGAATTACTCGGGGGCTCAGTTGAACGAGAATTCAGGTAAATGGTGTTCAGTTGCAAGAGAGTTCAGTTACACAGAGGATGAGTTACACTTGAGGTCAGTTAAACGAGGATTCGCTTAACCTGGGTTAAGATACACAAGCATTCAGCTACATGAACCAGTTGCACGGGGTTCAGTTACACGAGGGCTCAGTTAGGATAGAATCATTGCAACATACTACCTTTTTGCCAGCATTTTTATTATCGTGGTACCTACCATCAGATTGCAATCTTTGATATACCTTTTTTAGGAAAACGCTAAAAGTTTTGCAGTTTATGGGAAGTGCCAATAGAAGGTTCTAGATGGTTTATATAGAAATTTTAATATTTTGAATTTCATGGAGCGTTCAGTTGATAACATTATATACTCTTGAATTTCAGTAAATTGTTAATCAAAGTATCTTTCTATAGAAGTTAAAAGTATTTTTCAAGACACTGGTATATGGTATATTACCTCATAATATATTGATCGGGCTGAATAGCAAGGGAAAAGGAAAAGAAAATATTCAGAAAAGAGGGTTCTTTTTTTTATTGATTTTGGAAAACATAAGGTTTGTTTTTTGTTGATTTTGATGATTATGGAAATATATTAATTTCGCCAAAACTTTATGTAATTTAATGCAATAAAACACTGTTTTACTCAGATTGTAATTAGTACCTTTTAAATCAATTTGGGAAAATAGTTTCTTAATTGAATTCTTGTGTACAGAAAAAGAAAAAGAAAATATTGGGTTTTACTATTCAAAACAATCATTTAGAATTAATATTTTTGTGGGGGGAGGTGGCGGGGCAAGGGGCTTTTGTTTACAATATATTATAAAAAATAAAACAGAAGGCAAAATGATGCATAGGCCTAGCCCATAGACTAGGAACGTCATTCAAATTTTATCTTAATTGAACTCTGGTGTACAAAAAAAGGAAAATTAAATATTAACTTTTAGTGTTCAAAACAATAATATAGAACTAAGTTTTTTTGGGGGGGGAGGAGGGGGTTTTTTTTTTTACAATATACCATAAAAAAGAAAAAAGAAGGCAAAATGATGCATAGCCCATATACTAGGAACGTCATTCAAAGGCGGCAAAGGGAAAAGGGGGGGGGGGTACTGCAATGGTCTCTTTAGTGTTTCATGAATTGTATTGATACACTCTTAATCAATTCCCTAAAATTACATAAATTTGCATAATAAAATGTTTGAAATCCTTAACTTGCGACATCGAATATATTTCATTTTTTACTTAGTTTTGAATATCACATGGTCATCTAAACATGTAAATATCTATCAAAATTATTTTTGAGTTTGAAATTACTTCGAAATTTTTACAAATTCCAATGCTTCATTGTTTCTGCTTCTAGCTACGATACATCTATATTTTGTAGTTGAGATTTATGCTTTATTCAGGACACATACAAATGAAAAGAGTCATTGAAAGTACGATTCTCTTTTCTTTGAGAAAAACTAATACTAATTTTGATCTTTTTTTTTTTAATAGATTGAGAAGTTTTTATTTAAGATTCAATTAAAAACTCAGTTTTCCTATGAAAATTAAAAAGTGCACTAGAAACTTGAAACAAGCACACATTAACTTATGCTAGACTTCAAACTTGAAACCAAAAAAAATTATTATGCATGAAGAAATGAGCTCTAGAACAAGCGATAGTCAACAAAATAAATAACAACTCAAAAAGATTACAGTAATGAAAATTGTCACAAATATCTTTTTACCGATATTTTTTCAAGACTGTTCTAAAAATGGTGCCAAAACAGCCACACGTCAAAAGAGGTACAACGCGTAGTTACCGATGAGGTTACTGTAGGGAGTTCCACCCTCAAGGGTCTGCGAGTATATAGGTATAACTTTTTCACACGCCTGAATTCAAATAGATATTCTCTGTCACTCTAAAGAAAAGAAAACGAGACTAGTCTTCTTTCCAAAAAAAAGAGCTGTTGGTAAGACTTGGGGCCCTTACCATTGTTTACTTGTATTTTTCTTTGAAGTATAAAACCTCTGCAAAATGTTGCGTATAAGAGTTTGAATGTATCTTCAAAAACATGTTTTCTGTGTTCAATTTAGAAAATGTTATTTCATGCTTTGATTGCTTCTTATCTAAATTACTGTTTGATTATTGTTTATATAGATACTACTTGGAGGCATATCAAACCAATATACACCCTTCAAAATAGAGCTGTAAGAATGCTTAAAAGCCTTAGCAGTGACAATCAAAACTTGCAAATACACAGGAAAAATAACATTATTTTTCGCTTAAATATGCTAGATTGTAGATTTATAAGAGAAGTAAATATTTCAATTTGGTACCTTCACTTATAGGTTTAGCCTTAAGACCAAATATTTTAAAATCGATAATAATAATAAACTAAATTACCAAAATGTTTTAAAAAACTATCGGATGGTATTGGCACACACCAAAGAAAATATAAACCATATTGTTTAATATACTTATAATCCTTAAAAGGGTGTATTTTTTTCATTATGACAAAGTAAATAAAATGAATATTGCTAGAAGACTTCCTAATCATTTTGAAGCATTCTTCATCCCTTCAGTTTTTTTAATTTACTTCTTAAAAGATGCCAAAGTAAAATAAAAATAAAAGCTGCTACCCTGGGTAGGCACTAGTAATCATCTTGTGGCAAAACAAATGTATCAGAAATTCAAAATTATTTTTACGTTTTATTTTAAGTCATTATTTATTAAAAGTAGATAATAATAAATGAAATTAAATTATATTGATTAGATTTTGCCACGTTTAAATCCTTCCACCATTGAACCAGGTTCATCCTTGTTGGAAATGTGTGGTAAACGTTTTCGGATGCCAATGGTCTGTATAATGCAAATACCGACCTCCTGATTTTTATCACCTTCGACGGGGAGTACACGGTTGGGGGTAGGAAAGTCTGTGGTAGGAAAATACGTAAAAAGATAAACAAAAAGTTCTTTAGAATCCATTGAATAATTCTACTACCCAGATTGTGTGACCACTTGGGTCTTACTGCGGTAACACCAAGGTTCAGGGAACTCAAAGGAAAATCTGGCCATTGTCTTCACTAAATTAATGAGGGCCTGATCTTGATTGAACTTCCAAGCAACGATTTTAACCGGTTTGTCTTGGCATGAACTGTTGTTTTGTAAGGCAGCAAGTAAACAAAATAGGACCAAAATAGACACTGCTGCAGCAGGAAATCCTTCTGCAACGACGACAAAATAATAATAAAAAATGAAGCAATAGTGACAATATCCTTGGCTGGATTAATGTTTGGCATCAGTTTTTCCTGGATTCAAGGGCTTCAACAATTGTCTAGGCTTCCCTCTGTGGCCTCAGAACCTATCATAGAAACAAATTTTAGCACTGGACAAAGCAGATAAGTGTGTAGCCTAAGTGTCAGATTCAGGAGCTTTCCGAGCCTCAGTTCATTGGGGGGGGGGGGGGGTATCTTCTTAAATTTTACCAAATCACTACCCGATCTATGCCTAATTTTCTACAGAAATCGATTTTTGCTAAATTTCTGCCGAACTTTTCACCTTCGGCGAAAATTTTACCGAATGCCAAAAAGTTGAGGGGGACTGCCCCCACCCCCTTGGGATTCCCCTGGTCATATTAGTAGAAAATCATCAATACTAAAAGAAACGGAGGATTGTTTGTGAAATTTCGCACATTAAAACAAAAAATATAATACAAATATTATCTATAGAGAAAAATCAAAGGGAGGTATGTAAGTAGGTTAAGTAGGTCATTAGTTTTGAAACATAGTAAAAATATTGTTTTAAGAGTCTTATGAAGTCTTACTCCTGAGCCTAACCCCTAGCCTTGGTAGCCTCGATCTCAGCTTTGTAAACAATCTGAGAAATTCATTTTTTCAGAAAACATGCAACGAAGGCCATCGAATGGGACGAAAAATTTACGTGTTTCTGTTACACCTGCAACTCCCACCCGCGGCTCTGCCCCACCTTTCAAAACAACCGCACCAGGTTTAAGCAATATATCTGAGCACAGCTGTAATTCAACTAACACGAAAAGTCCACTGCCAGAGCCACTTGAGCCACTTCGAACCAATTTCACGTCAGAAATCCCTGCACAGGCAATTCCACCACCACCTGTTAAGTCTCGTGCTTTAGGGAATTCCTCTGGAAGAAGAATTGATATTGTTAAGAAAGAGGTCAGCTTAGATATGCCAGAGGACGAGCCTGTTAAGCCAAACATGGAATTTCTACCTCCAAAGCAAGACTGTATTATCGATATGGGATCAAAAACTCTGGAAAAAATAACAGAAAGTAAGGTTGATATTGAGTTGCCATTAAGGTATAGCAAAAGCAAGACCATTGAGCCAATCAAAGCATCTGGGGAAAAAGAAAATTCAAATGCTGATAAATACTTACAAAAAGAAAATGAAAACCAATCTGTTAAAAACTCTCTCCAGGGTGGAATAATTTTAACACCAAAGATCCTTGAGCCAACTCAGGTTCCAAATTCTGTTAATTCTATAAATGCTACTGATATTGCTTTAACAACTGTATCGTCACAGCCTTCAAAAGCAAAGTCGCAGTTAAACCAAGGAAAGCTTCCAGCCCATTCTACACCGGCAAAAGGGTTTGCACCGTCAGTTCCTTCAACATCTTGCACTTCAACAATGGTCGAGACAAAAATCTTCGAATCAAAAATCGAATCTGAAACTCCAAAAACTATTCAGAGTACTACAAAGGCAAAGGAATCAGAGATTCCGAAAGCTATAGAAACCACCACGAGTCATGCCAAGTCAACCGAAACAAGTGGAAACGCTATGCCGTCATCAGCTGCTAGAGAAGCTGCAGCAGCGAAGACATATGAGCAGTCTCTAAACCCTTCAAAAAGTGTTACTGAGGTCAAGACTATTAAAAAGGATAAAAGTGGCTGGCTTTAGGACTATAATCGAAAATATACCTTATTCTTATTTATCTTAAAAATTTATTTTTACTTAAGACTTTGAAGACCATTTAACGTTCTATAGAGCATTCAAAATATTTCCCAAATTATAATAAAAGTGCCATGAACTTATTCTCTGACTTTCTTTGGCTGTTGTTTCACATAGGTAAGACCTTTTTTTAACAGCCTAGGGGACTCAGATTATTGAAACCTCGTAATTATTTTATTTATTTATATTCGACTGCCAGTGAGCTCCATTAACACAAAATTAATTAATACGTATAATAAAGTAAATTCAATAAGGAGTTTGTTCCCATGATCCTTTTCTCTGAAGCGCCATTTTTTTTGAATTTTAGAATATTGAAACCTATCTTTTCACGTTTATTTTGCAAATAAGGCCTACTAACGTAAAGTCATTTACAAGTCAATAAGGTGGAATGTTATCTTGTTCGAACAGCTGAAGCTAGACACGCAGGCTAAACCGTATACTTACATTTTAGTTGTGCTGTATTCAATGTAACTTGCCATACTTGTGAGATTAAATAATACTCAATTCAAGTTGTTTTATTTTTTTAGACTGCTGTTCGTGTTTCTAAGAAATAGATTTTCACGTGGTTATATTAAAGTTCTTAGCTGGAATATTTATGAGACATATCCCAGAGAAAATATCTATGAATAGTTTTAGGCACTCGTTAGAATCCATAAATATCAAGCAATAAGCTTTACGGAAAATTTGGTCCAATCCTACTGCATAGGTCGAGGGGTGCTGGATTTCCGCTATATGGTGTACATCTCAGAGTACCAAGTGTTCCACACAGTTCCACCACACTTGGAACAGTTTCACCACATCTCCGCCATGGTTGACATAATTCTTCTATGCTTGCACAGTTTCGCCCCGGATGGAGTACGCTGGCATGCTTTCAACATAAATTTTTCGCAGTCTTATTTCTGACATACTAGATATAGTTTTAGAGGGTCTGATTTGTATGTTTTAAGATTCTTAGTTACTTTTCAGGCTGTTTGAAATTCACTGAAATTTAGAATTGGGTTAAGTTTCACTGGCAAAATTTTATTTTTTTGTCGAAAGCTTAGGTAACCTTGCAATATTTTTTAATATAATATCGTTATGTCGGTAGTTATTACCTTAAGGGCTTAAGAGTTTTGCAAAGAACAATAGTCGCAGCTAGTGACCAACAGACCTGCAATTGACCGTAAGGCTCGGAATGAGATATTTAAATTCCTTCAAGTTCTAAACTTTCTGCCAGAAAAAGAAACAGAACGGCGAGACACATGGTAGATGGCATTAATCCGACGAGAGGGCAGGCTCTTAAGAAAAAAAAAGTCACTAAAATATTGAGATTCTGGGCCTCTCATGCAAATATACCAGCAATAAGAGAGATTATAGGCATCCTAAAATATAATAAATTCAAATTTGGCTTATCTTGAAAGTTCCATCACGATTCCCAAGCTGTAAAAAAGTATAGGATAGGTTTGCCAAAATCATCCTGTTCTATGAGTCACGCACATACAAAATCGAATGCCCGCGGGAGAAAAAGCATGTCATACAATCCAGTCTTTTATCGAATTCTTAATTCATCTGCAAACGCATATTACCCTAAAATCGATTTTTATAACTTTTACTGAAAGTAAAAGAATACGTATGCTCTTTATCATTGTAGGATTATCAAGAGACTCGAATCCAGGATTCTGTAGATAGGAATCTTGTTTAAAACAAACTGTGTAGAAAGAGCTAGTGAATCTCGTTAGTTGGTTTGATAACTTTGCTAATTTTAGTTTTTAGTATATAAAATAAACGGATTTCTGAAAGTTATCGGCATATATAATCAATTATGTAAAGGAGATGTAAGGTAAGAATCTGGTTGTTATTGTATTATTACCAGTATTATCAGTGAAGCCACTCGAACTGCATCCGTGACAGAAGCGTTTGCCAAGCTCAACTCTTGTCTATGGCGGAAGCGCAAAATCTAGCTGAAAACATCCTTATCTACGAGGCAATACGAGGCTGCATAGATACACGATCATATCTACGATCGGTGCTCCTATATGAATGCGAGTCTTGGACGCTGAATATATCGGGGGTGCATAATCAGAAAGTCTTTGGAGGATTCTTGCCTTTGGAGGATCCTCGGCGTCAGATCAACCGACAGAATTAGTAAATCAGATATCAGCCGTTCATGCTCCCGGAGCCTTAACATCGTATCTGTTATCAAGAAACGCCGTCTGCGCTGGTACGGGTACATCCAATGCCGACCACCTGAGACGCTTACCAGAAATCCCCTCACTGACAGCCTATCCCCGGCTGGATTAAACGCCAAGGGGAACAACGCAAAACGTGACACAGCCTTTCCTGCACCAAAGCTGACCTCGAACCCAAAAAGGATTTTTCCACTCTGGCCGACGGTGGGACACAAACTGGCTCGAAATCACGCAGGAATGGACCCTAGAAGCCAAAGATGGAGCTCAGTCGTTAATGAACTATCGGGTACCACAGGAGATCACAGCCGTTGTCCTGATCCATGTAATAGAAAGTAATTATTACCAATATAGCCCTGTGCTGAGCTCGAAAATATCCAAAAAATTCAAATGGAAAATATTACCTAAAGTCACATTTATACAAGATTTCTTTTTTTTTAGCTTTGCTTTATTCCTAACTTACTTAAGACATCCAATTGCCAGATTTCACATTTTTCTTGCTTCGTGTTTTTTTCGGGTAAGTTCTATTTTTAAATTTTTTGATAAATAATTAAATTGTAAGTTTAGATTTTAGGTAATGACAAACAAGATGATGGCATGACACACGGAGTCTTTTCATTTTATTTTCTGTGGCAGGGTTGCAGTTTTTTATAATCCTGTTTCACACCTCTTGTGCTCAGATTAAAAGATGTCAGTAAATAAAAGTTAGTATAACGTATGATATAACCAAAATATTATAGCTGTGATCAAGCAAAGCACTCAACAAAGAATCAGGGAAGAAACCAAATGTTTATAAGAAACAAATCAAATGTCCGAAAATGGTCGAGGTAAAAAGTTAAAAAGGACTCTTCGGTGCAAACGGACGAGCATATATGACCCGCCAAGGGCCATCTCTACTGCACTTTCGATTAATCAGGTTGGCGTGCGTTAATTTAATATCATATTTCATCTGGACCACATATATATTAATTTTTGTTTTATGAAGTAAGATTGTTCTTATAACATCTAATTTCAAGTTTCAGCTTGTTTAAGAAAGGTTTTATTTTACCACATATACAGCATGTAAGGAGGCCACGCCCTTGCTAACTATTTTATGTACCAGCTTGGAGTTTCGTATTTCTTATAGCCTTATTTAATTATAGTTGATGTGAATGGGAGGGGGATATGTAATCGGAAAATCTACGGTTTCTCGAAGAAATAGGTTTTCGTTTTGGAGAAGTGCCATGGGCCTGTTGGGCACCCCTTTAAATGCTAAATTGTGAGCGCTTGTGTGTCAGAATGTGGAAAGACACAAAAGGAAGCTCAAAGGGACCAAACAATTTTTGTATGGGTCAGAAAGGACAAAAAGAAGTCTTTAAGACTAAACAAATTTGCAAGGATTCCACAATTTGGCAGGGGCGAAAGGAAGCTCAGAGTAACTAAAATAACTTGGAAGGCACGAAAAGAGATTAAAATTCAAAAAATGTGCGATGCACAAAGTTGTGCAACCAAAGAGTAAAAAAGACCTTCCAAGGGGTTAGTCGGTGTGGCAGAGTGATGGCGTAGCGTTGCATAGGGGCGCAGCGGCGTGGTATGTTGCCCTGGCGTCACGCAGTGTGTGTGTATGTGCAGCACACCGGCAGGGATGTCATCAGGGCGTTAAGTGTCAGTGCTGCGTGGTGTGACCGTGGAGAAGCGCTCTTTTCACGTTTTGCTTGCACAATTTCGTGTATCGCACTTGAATCAGGATGAGTTTAGTATCGTCAGTATGAAGTTTAATATCTGAGCTAAAAGGAACTAACTTATGAGCCTAATCGGATTATCTTTTGTACTGTATTGTGTTAGATTGCGCTGTTACCTTGCGAATTTTATTGTGAGGGATTGCTCACTTCATACAAAGTGAGTTATTATTTATCATAGTGAATAATTTAGTTCCATAACTGAATATTAATTGGTTATTGCCATCAGCAAACCTCCTTGGATATTTTGTGCCAGTGATTAACCTACTTAACATTGAATATATTGATGTTATTGCTGATTAAAAATTGTCATATTTACTTTTGGTCAAGTAACCTTGAATTAAGACTAATTAACAGTTCTTGAATCTGCAGTGTCTCGTCGGAATAAATGTCGGGAAAAAAGCATCCCCTAAGGCTACCACCCGAGAAGTATACTCCCACTGAAACCCTTGACCACTCGCTGCTCCAACCTACTTCTAAAACTCTTCCTGGAACCCTCCCCCCCCCCAACTACGCGGTCCAAAACAGTTTACGTGGTCCAAAACTACGCGGCCACTTTTCAGGAATTCAGGCCTTAGCCGCAACCCCTCTCTTCAAGTGTCCCAGAAACTAGTAGTACCGATTACCCCAATTATTATACTGTCTCAATCAAGAAAACCAATGGCCAACCCTTTTCAAAAGATCGAGTAATGCAATTAGGAAAGCTGTCTTTCTGATCGCCAAGGTAAATTTTGAACTTGTTTTCAAGCAGGAGGAGTCTACTGATATTTACTTTACGTCTTCTCAGGCGGCAGACCATGACCTGTCAAAATCCAAAGAAATAATTTTTGATGGCCTGAAATTTTAGCCACAAAAAAAGATTTGGAAAAGTTACACAAAATGTGCTTCATGGTGTTGACACCAGGGTAAAAGTGGAGGAAATACAAACTGAACTAATAGATTTTACAGGCCTTCTCATAATCCTTCAACTGCAATAAGGCTAAGTTTAAACAAAGAAGGAGTCCTTCACCCAAGCCGTTCAATCCTCGTTTCCTGCATAGTTGAGCTAAACAGATAAACATTCTTGTACGGTATGTCCCTTTTTTACAATATTTATAAGCCTAAGCCCCTACAATGCTCTGCTTGTCTGGCCCACGAGCACAGCCAAAAACACTGCAAACAGTCCCACTCCTCTTGCCTTAAGTGTGGAAAAACAGGTCACGCAAAGAGTGAATGCCCTGATTCAGACCCTTTCTGCAGAAATTGTAACCGTAAGGGACACAAAGCGCTCCAAAAAAAATCTTGCCCGGCTCACCAAAAGCGAGTCGTATTCCTTAGAACAACTGATAAAATGAACCTACCCTACTCAGTTGTAGCTGCAAGAGTCCCTCGGCAACCCACACCCCATCGGCGTAGTAGAAGCCAAGCAACAGTTTCTATAGAATATGCAAAGACAGTATCATTTCCAAAAGAGGCAAACAGTGTTCATACTCAAGGTTCTTGTCATTCCCCCCATCCCTTACCTAAGTTTACTTCAACATCCTGCCCTCCAAAAGATTCATCTGAAAGTAGATAAGATAAGATAAGATATTTATTTCAAACATATCACAAGCCCACAAAGGGCCGAATCCGGACTTTGGAGTCGACAGTATTAATGGTTGCACTAAAACTGGTAAAAATGCAAAAAACAACAACAAAAAAGAAAAATCGGAATGAACAACCATTTAAAACTCATTACTTACACTGTAAAAAGTCAACTAAAAAGTTAAAAAGATAAAAACCTGTCAATCTAAACTTACACAAATACAAATCATAAAAAGAATTAAAAGGGACATAAAAAGGGGGGCAAAATAAGTGAATAAATACAAACAAGAACGAGACATAAATGCATATAAATTAAAAGGGGCACTAAAAAAAGTGTCAATAGTTCAACTGCAAGAAGTCAATCAAGGAGTTGAAAAGATAAAAACTGGTCAATAAAAAGGAGGGGGAGGGGACAAAAATAAATAAATAAGCAACAAGAAAAAAGAGATAATTACAAAAATATATATAAGAGTTACAGGGGGAACTAAAACAAAAAAAGAGAAGGGACAAGCAAATGAGTGCAAGAACCTGGATGGCACCATCAGCTAATAAAAAAAAAAAAAAAAAAAAAAAAAAACTATTGGGACATTTTATTCATTTTTTCTGTAATGAAGGGGACAAAAGTTCTTTCGTATCTGGAAGTAACGCAGCGAATGCGGGACAAAACAGGGATGGGCTCAGAAACCGCTCGAGGCGGCCGTAATCTGAATGGGGAGTGACGTTTGGGGAAAATACTTGCCGTCCGAGTGTTTTTTATTGCATTTTTTGCAAAACGGAGGCACAACGAAACCCTCCTTCGCTCCAAAGTTTCCAGACTAGCTTTTTTTTTAGGAGCAGATATTATGGCACCTTGCCTTCTTTGAAAATTATTCGCAAAGCTCTTTTTTGAATTGATTGTATTTCTTCCGATTCTTCGCAAGAGATACCAGGGTGCTAAACTGGACAAGCATATTCTAGATGCGGGCAGACAAAAGACGTGTGAATCTTTAAGGACGTGTAAATCTTTAAGGAGTTGGAAGGGGGGACGCTGAATTTATTTAGGAGCTTTAGGAGGGCGATAGACACATTAGCTCTATGGATGATGTCTTTAACGTAGATATCCCACTTTAAATTTGAAGAAATTGTGACGCCAAGTAGTTTAAATGAGGACACAAAAAATTTCAGGAGGGATACGATTAAGAAAACAGAGAGGGTTTCAGGAAACAAATTGGTACTATCATGGACTTAGAGGGGTTTACTGTCATGTCTAAGTCCAAGGCCTCGTCTCCAATTTCGTTGAGGATACTCATAGGGTCGCTTATTAAATTTCTGAAGCAAGCTTCAACAACTATTAGGTCATCAACGAATTTCCATCGGTCAGGCAAGTCCATTGCGAGGCTGTTGATCATGACTGAAAAAAGGAGGAGACCTAGAGGAGTACCTTGGAGTATGCCATTGTGAACAGGAAGAGGATTTGAATAATGATTCTGGTATTTGACTACTTACAACCTATATGTTAAGAAGGAGGCAGCAAATTTCACCAGTAAAGGATCAATATTGAACTTGATGACAAGTTTCTCAATTAAAATATTATGGTTAACAAGGTCAAATGCTTTCTGAAGGCCGATGGAGATTAAATTTAGCCAGGAATTAGGCTTGGAATTAGGCCCGATGTGGTCAATAAGAGAAATGAGGTAGTGGGAAATAGAGGTGGATCTTAGGTCCCCGAATTGCTTAGTAGAGAGGGGTCAGGAGGTCCCGTACGAACCACGTGGTTTATGGTTTTATCAGTGAGAATGAAAAAACAGGAATTTTCTCACTTGGAAAACCATTAATTTTGTCACATTTATGGTTGTTCTCATGGATGGATATGTGTGTTGTTCGATTTATTTGATGTTTTTCTCGGATGTCAACATCAAATTATGGATGTTTTATGGTTTTTGTCAGTGAGAATTTGAAAAACATGAATTTTCTCACATTTATGTCTGTTTTCATGGGTGTTTTATGGTTTTTGTCAGTGAGAATTTGAAAAACAGGGACTTTGTCACATTTATGTATGTCAACAGCAATTCATGTCTGTTTTATGGTTTTCTCACTGAGAATGAAAAAACAGGAATTTTCTCACTTGAAAAACCATGAATTTTGTCACATTTATGGTTGTTTTCATGGTTTTTGTCAGTGAGAATTTGAAAAACAGGAATTTTGTCACATTTTTGTATGTTTTTATGGTTTTTGTCAGTGAGAATTTGAAAAACAGGAACTTTCTCACTTGGAAAACCATAAACCACGTGGTGCTGTCACGAGTCAGAACACCTGTGCTGTCGACCTCAATTCACCTATCGTGAATCAATAATTCCCCTTAGAAACAACAAATTAATTTTCCTTTCTTGACAGATCAATCAATCAATGACATCATCTGTCAGACTTTAAAAATTTTCACCTAGAAACATTTTTCCAGGAATAGATCCAAAATCATTAATGTCTTTGCCTCGGGAACAGTTCTACTGGTCGAACTCCAAAGGATATTAATAACCCAAGGCCATGGAAACAATTAGGCAAGAAACATCTTAGCGATGAATTGTTTTAGCGCGCGAGAAGGTTTCATATTAATTTGAAATGCGTTAGCACAGAGATGCCAATAACAAAGGAACACGCTGAATTTACGTTTAGGGATTATTTGGGCGAAACCGTTTTAGACAGGTTATGGAACTATTTCGGCGAAACAGATAGAGACATTTTAAAAGAAGATTTTGAAGAGATTTTGGAGGAGGTTTTGAGTGTGGTCGTTATAATACACAAGTTTCATTTGAACAGTGTTGTGAGGTCCTCTAACCCAACCCCAAAGGGTCCCAATCCTCCTACCCCAACCCCGAAGGAAGCCCCCGGTCCTCAAAGCCCCCCAAACTCCCAAAGGGCCACCGGCGCCCATGTTTGGCCTACGGCTTGTCTTGAAGGCACAGGTAACGTCTGTTGGAGGGTGGAGGGGCCGACGTTAATTTCTTGTACATGAGCTGTGACTTGTGCAGCCGGGGTAGCTTCTGAGCCCCTTGAAAAAGCTTGTGTAGGTGGGGCTTCGGCATTGAAGCTATTCACCCACTCTCTTTTTAGTGTTTGGCCAGACAGCATTGTGGCTCGATTAAGAGTGGCTTGCGTAGGTGGCTGCACTTGGGCAGGTAGTGTGGAGCTGGGGGGCTTCGGCCAGCGATCATATTGCATGGCAGGGGGCGCAGTATTGGCCCTCGTCTTCTTGGAAGGAGGGGGCACGCATTCTTCGCTATTTGCGTCAGCCATAGGGTCCGCAAATTCTTCATAATTTACCTTAAAGAAGAGAAGGAAAATCAAAATAATTTCTCCCTTTTTACAGAAAGAAAGTTATTAAACATAATTTTGTTTAGTTTATCACTAAGAAAGCAAAAATTTCGCGAGAAATATAGTTGACTTAGAAATCAAGCGTTTTTATTAGACAATCAGTAGTCTATAGCAATAGGATAGAAATAATTGTTTCTATTTTTACCATTTAAATGTTCCAGTCTATATGCTTTAAATTAGATCGTTAACCCATCGACCTGTAGGCCTATATTTTGCAAACATTGGTTAAAAATGATATTCAATTTACGCATAATATAAGCTTCATGCAACTCCTACAGACTTTTCTTTCTAGCCTTGCATATCAAAGTTAAAAATCCTGGATTCACGCTCCCCTCCCGGCCCCAAATTTAGGAAAATTAAGCCATCCCTCTCATAGAGTTAATCATGAGTTTTATTCAAGCGAAAGGCATATCTTAATAGCTTTTATTCAAGCGAAATGCATATCTTACTAGCTTTTATTCAAATGTTATGGATAAAATCACTAAATGATGAAGAAGAACTTATATATTCTATTTCTACTAATATCGCGCTACCCCCGCACCCCCCACCACCCGTGAGTCACGCGCGCCTCCCGGCCCCACATTTAGGCCAATTCAGCCCTCTCTCTCAGAGAGGTAATCATGGGTTTTATTAAAGCGAAAGGCCGATCTTACTAGCTTTTATTCAAGCGAAAGGCATATCTTAATAGCTTTTATTCAAGAGAAAGGCATATCTTACTAGCTTTTATTCATCTGTTATAGCTAAAATCAATACATGATGTAGAATCACTAATCTTTTATATTTCTAATAAAAGCGCTAACCCCCCTCACCAGCCCAATTCCGGGCTTCACGCTCCCCTCCCGGCCCCACAGTTAGGGAAATTAAGCCATCTCTCTCATAGATTTAATCATGTGTTTTATTCAAGCGAAAGTCATATCTTACTAGCTTTTATTCAATCGAAAGGCATATCTTAATAGCTTTTATTAAAATGTTATAGCTAAAATCACTAAATGATGAATAATCAATAATCTTTTATATTTCTAATAAAATCGCTCACACCCCACCACACACAACACAACCAGGATTAACGCCTGTGCCTATAAAATAAACTTAATTGAAGGCATGAAAATAATCTGTTTATCTTACACAAAATATAGCAATGCGTCTGCGCCTAATTATTACAATTGACTCAGTGTTTTAATTTGACAGAAGAATAGTCCCTTTGGCTGCTGCGTTTGTAAACAAACCCGGATAGAGGGTGCCAAACTAATTTTAACCCTGCGGAAATGTATTGTCAAAACCAGAGCGGCATTTTCATTAAAGATTGACAAAAGTAAGTGATCGCTTTTAGCTGGAAATATTAAAGGAAAGAATTTAGCAAAATGCTATTTCTTTTTGTGAGAATTAACTTACGAATTAACTTACGTAACAAATTTACATATTCTTATGTTTTTGGGGTAAAGATGGTGGGAGCAGTGAAGATGTTAAAAATAGAATAGCCAAGGCTCAGAGTGTTTTTTTCACAGTTAAAAAAAGTATGAAAGAATAGGAAGATAAGTCTGCAAACCAAGATTAGAATCTTAGAAGCTACAGTGATGACAGTGGTCAAATATGGCTCTGAAGCATGGACGCTCCGAAAAGCGGATGAAGATTTGCTAGATGTTTTCCAGAGAAATTGCTTAAGGATTGTTCTGGGTACCCGGCTGACTGACCGTATTTCAAACAATAGGCTATACGAAAAATGTGGTTCAATACCGCTTTCTAGGTCTATAATGAAAGAAAGGTTGAGGTGGTTAGGGCATGTTGTGCGGATGAAGGATGACAGATTGCCGAAGATTGTTCTTTTCGGCCAACCATCTAGGGCTAAACCGAAAGCAGGCCGTCCTCGTCTGGGGTGGGAGGACGTCATAAAGAAAGATTTAAATGAAATGGGAACTTCGTTGGTGGGTGTAAAAAGGGAGGCTTTGAATAGATTGGGGTGGATGAGGAGCGTGCGTAGCTGTGTTGGCCTCTAGGTGTGTGG